>NW_028119967.1:0-161000 GCF_965119305.1 Pelophylax lessonae
TACGGAAGCTTGGTAAATCAAATGCCAGGCTTCCCTAGTATTACACCTGTGTGGCTGCGACCAAGTCTGGGCACAAGCCAGCACAGGCTCTTGGAAACAGAGGAGGGTGGTCAGTAAGAGGAGAGCTGGGATATGACGTTACTTACTGTATATCATATCTCTGCCACTCCTAAACCTACTCCACTGCAGCACCAGACCCACAATGCCCTTATCTGGCTCTGGGGGCCGGTGCACCGGCATGTGCTTTTCTCACTACCTGCAATTGACACAGGAGGAGCCTGCAGCCTGGAGAATCTGGTGGTCATGCCCAGGGAGACAGCAGGACTTGCGTGTTTAGCCTGCTGCACTTACTGTAACTCTCGGCTACTCTGCTCGCTTGGCTTGCCCAGTGGTGTGGTGCTCACTCATCAGAGAAGGTCCAGACTCCACAAGTAGCGCTTATTGTGGCGGCAGTGACAGCACAGTCTTTTGCCTTCATCTTACTGCAGTCTTTTTGATCTATGTAATAGGAGTGGGGAAGGCGCAGGCTCTCTGCCTCAGTCTCTCTGGTGGCATTAATGTGGAACAGTCTCTGAGAGATTGCCGCTGCTGAGAGAAGCCCCCACAGAGAGTGACCGCTCCACTCTGCCCGCACATAGAGTGACCGCTCCACTCTGCCTGCACATAGAGTGACCGCTCCACTCTGCCTGCACATAGAGTGACCGCTCCACTCTGCCCACACAGAGAGTGACCGCTCCACTCTGCCTGCACATAGAGTGACCGCTCCACTCTGCCCACACAGAGAGTGACCGCTCCACTCTGCCCACACAGAGAGTGACCGCTCCACTCTGCCTGCACATAGAGTGACCGCTCCACTCTGCCTGCACATAGAGTGACCGCTCCACTCTGCCCACACAGAGAGTGACCGCTCCACTCTGCCTGCACATAGAGTGACCGCTCCACTCTGCCCGCACAGAGAGTGACCGCTCCACTCTGCCTGCACATAGAGTGACCGCTCCACTCTGCCCGCACATAGAGTGACCGCTCCACTCTGCCCCCACAGAGAGTGACCGCTCCACTCTGCCCACACAGAGAGTGACCGCTCCACTCTGCCTGCACAGAGAGTGACCGCTCCACTCTGCCCCCACAGAGAGTGACCGCTCCACTCTGCCCCCACAGAGAGTGACCGCTCCACTCTGCCTGCACAGAGAGTGACCGCTCCACTCTGCCCACACAGAGAGTGACCGCTCCACTCTGCCTGCACATAGAGTGACCGCTCCACTCTGCCCCCACATAGAGTGACCGCTCCACTCTGCCTGCACATAGAGTGACCGCTTCACTCTGCCCGCACATAGAGTGACCGCTCCACTCTGCCCACACATAGAGTGACCGCTCCACTCTACACCAACACATAGAGTGACCGCTCCACTCTGCCTGCACATAGAGTGGCCGCTCCACTCTGCACGCACAGAGAGTGACCGCTCCACTCTGCCTGCACAGAGAGTGACCGCTCCACTCTGCCTGCACATAGAGTGACCGCTTCACTCTGCCCACACAGAGAGTGACCGCTCCACTCTGCCCCCACATAGAGTGACCGCTCCACTCTGCCTGCACATAGAGTGACCGCTTCACTCTGCCCGCACATAGAGTGACCGCTCCACTCTGCCCACACATAGAGTGACCGCTCCACTCTACACCAACACATAGAGTGACCGCTCCACTCTGCCTGCACATAGAGTGGCCGCTCCACTCTGCACGCACAGAGAGTGACCGCTCCACTCTGCCTGCACAGAGAGTGACCGCTCCACTCTGCCTGCACATAGAGTGACCGCTTCACTCTGCCCACACAGAGAGTGACCGCTCCACTCTGCCCACACAGAGAGTGACCGCTCCACTCTGCCTGCACATAGAGTGACCGCTTCACTCTGCCCGCACATAGAGTGGCCGCTCCACTCTGCCCACACAGAGAGTGACCGCTCCACTCTGCCTGCACATAGAGTGACCGCTCCACTCTGCCTGCACATAGAGTGACCGCTCCACTCTGCCTGCACATAGAGTGACCGCTCCACTCTGCCTGCACATAGAGTGACCGCTCCACTCTGCCCCCACAGAGAGTGACCGCTCCACTCTGCCCGCACAGAGAGTGACCGCTCCACTCTGCCCACACAGAGAGTGACCACTCCACTCTGCCCGCACATAGAGTGACCGCTCCACTCTGCCCCCACAGAGAGTGACCGCTCCACTCTGCCCGCACATAGAGTGACCGCTCCACTCTGCCTGCACATAGAGTGACCGCTCCACTCTGCCTGCACATAGAGTGACCGCTCCACTCTGCCTGCACATAAAGTGACCGCTCCACTCTGCCCCCACAGAGAGTGACCGCTCCACTCTGCCCGCACATAGAGTGACCGCTCCACTCTGCCCGCCCATAGAGTGGCCGCTCCACTCTGCCCGCACATAGAGTGACCGCTCCACTCTGCCCGCACAGAGAGTGACCGCTCCACTCTGCCCACACAGAGAGTGGCCGCTCCACTCTGCCCGCACATAGAGTGACCGCTCCACTCTGCCCACACAGAGAGTGACCACTCCACTCTGCCCGCACAGAGAGTGACCACTCCACTCTGCCCGCACATAGAGTGACCGCTCCACTCTGCCCGCACATAGAGTGACCGCTCCACTCTGCCCACACAGAGAGTGACCGCTCCACTCTGCCCGCACATAGAGTGACCACTCCACTCTGCCCGCACATAGAGTGACCGCTCCACTCTGCCCACACAGAGAGTGACCGCTCCACTCTGCCCGCACAGAGAGTGACCGCTCCACTCTGCCCACACAGAGAGTGACCGCTCCACTCTGCCCACACAGAGAGTGACCGCCCACACAGAGAGTGACCGCTCCACTCTGCCCGCACATAGAGTGACCGCTCCACTCTGCCTGCACATAGAGTGGCCGCTCCACTCTGCCCGCACATAGAGTGACCGCTCCACTCTGCCCGCACATAGAGTGACCGCTCCACTCTGCCCGCACAGAGAGTGACCGCTCCACTTTGCCTGCACATAGAGTGGCCGCTCCACTCTGCCCGCACATAGAGTGACCGCTCCACTCTGCCCACACAGAGAGTGACCGCTCCACTCTGCCCACACAGAGAGTGACCGCTCCACTCTGCCCACACAGAGAGTGACCGCCCACACAGAGAGTGACCGCTCCACTCTGCCCGCACATAGAGTGACCGCTCCACTCTGCCCACACAGAGAGTGACCGCTCCACTCTGCCCGCACATAGAGTGACCGCTCCACTCTGCCCGCACATAGAGTGACCGCTCCACTCTGCCCGCACAGAGAGTGACCACTCCACTCTGCTCACACAGAGAGTGACCACTCCACTCTGCCCGCACATAGAGTGACCGCTCCACTCTGCCCGCACAGAGAGTGACCGCCCACACAGAGAGTGACCGCTCCACTCTGCCCGCACATAGAGTGACCGCTCCACTCTGCCCGCACAGAGAGTGACCGCCCACACAGAGAGTGACCGCTCCACTCTGCCCACACAGAAAGTTAGGACCGGATTAACATAGGGACTATTGGAGCTGCAGCACCAGGCCCCCACCATAATATAGGCCCTGGCCGGCAAGGTCCATTATCACTGCTGTTTTCTGTCACTTGTAAACACAGAAGCCCGGCTTCTGTGCTACAAGTGACAGCGGGCTGCTCCTTCAGAACCTCCCTGCATGTCCCTGGATTCAGGGACGGTGTACTGGCAGTCTAGCTCTACATTCAGTGTGACCGTCCAGCATAGTGTCAGTGAGAGTGAGAGGAGCAGAGCTGTCAAATCGGAGCTCTGATGTTGGGGATGGGCAGGCTAGATGTGGAGCTCCTCCTCCCTTTCATCCACAGCCAGTCAGCAGGCAGTATCGCACTCCTCCCCCGCCCCTCTCCAGCCCGCCACATTTGACTGGGAGCACCAGGGATGTAAATGCAAGGCAAGAAGGTATGACAACAATTAGAGCAATGTCACATGTAATTCTGGTGGGCTGCAGTGTGTTCCGGATATCTGTGTGTTCAGGCATTGTGCAGGTTACCGATCATCCTCCTCTCCCCTCACTCCTTATGTTTTATCTCCCTGAGCTATACATTGCCTGATACACTGATAAGAAGACGCTGCAGCAACACCAGGAACAAATGACTGGTAACCATTTCAGCTTCCATTCAGCTAGTTTGAGCTCTGTGTGTGCTGCATGGGGTTTTTATTTTATTTTTGGAGCATTTACTGTTGGTTCAGGTTAGAAGCTTCAGAGACCCATTACCTGTTTACTGAACTGTTTGTAAGACAATTTTTATTTTGGAAATTGGATGTGCTGCTGTCTTCTGTCACTTTTACTGACTTGATCTTGCAGAGCTGGTTTAAATAGAGTGGAGAAGCCCTGCGATACCATACACTTTTACACCGGGTTCAGCTGTAAACTCAGTCCCTGACCATCTCTTGAATCAACCATGTCTGCAATCTCTGACCATCTCCTATAGTATGTCTGCGGTCTCTGACCATCTCCTGTACCATGTCTGCAGTCTCTGACCATCTCTTGTACCATGTCTGCAGTGTCTGACCATCTCCTGTATCATGTCTGCAGTCTCTGACCATCTCTTGTACCATGTCTGCAGTCTCTGACCATCTTCTGTACCATGTCCGCACTCTCTGACCATCTCCTGTACCATGTCTGCACTCTCAGACCATCTCCTGTATCATGTCTGCACTCTCTGACCATCTCCTGTACTATATCTGCAGTCTCTGACCATCTCCTGTACCATCTCTGCACTCTCTGACCATCTCCTGTACTATATCTGCAGTCTCTGACCATCTCCTGTACTATGTCTGCACTCTCTGACCATCTCCTGTACCATGTCTGCACTCTCTGACCATCTCCTGTACTATATCTGCAGTCTCTGACCATCTCCTGTACTATGTCTGCACTCTCTGACCATCTCCTGTACCATGTCTGCACTCTCTGACCATCTTCTGTACCATGTCTGCACTCTCTGACCATCTCCTGTACCATGTCTGCACTCTCTGACCATCTCCTGTACCATGTCTGCACTCTCTGACCATCTCCTGTACCATGTCTGCAGTCTCTGACCATCTCCTGTACCATGTCTGCAGTCTTTGACCATCCCCTGTACCATGTCTGCAGTTTCTGACCATCTCCTGTACCATGTCTGCACTCTCTGACCATCTCCTGTACCATGTCTGCAGTCTCTGACCATCTCCTGTAGTATGTCTGCAGTCTCTGACCATCTCCTGTACCATGTCTGCACTCTGATCATCTCCTGTACCATGTCTGCAGTCTCTGACCATCTCCTGTACCATGTCTGCAGTCTCTGACCATCTCCTGTAGTATGTCTGCAGTCTCTGACATCTCCTGTACCATGTCTGCACTCTCTGACCATCTCCTGTACCATGTCTGCAGTCTCTGACCATCTCCTGTAGTATGTCTGCAGTCTCTGACCATCTCCTGTAGTATGTCTGCAGTCTCTGACCATCTCCTGTAGTATGTCTGCAGTCTCTGACATCTCCTGTACCATGTCTGCACTCTCTGACCATCTCCTGTACCATGTCTGCAGTCTCTGACCATCTCCTGTACCATGTCTGCAGTCTCTGACCATCTCCTGTAGTATGTCTGCAGTCTCTGACCATCTCCTGTACCATGTCTGCACTCTGATCATCTCCTGTACCATGTCTGGTTTGCAGTCTCTCACCATCTCCTGTAGTGTCTCTCTGGTGTGTGAGTGATGTGAGGTGTATATTTTTTATACAGGCTGCGGGTGAGTGACATTACACAGACCCACCCACACACAGAAAATAATATTCACACATATACTGACCAAATATAATACACACACAAAAATTACATGTATACAGTCATTACATACAGAAGAAAACAAAAAAATGGGTAATAGCCTGCCCTATGCACGTAGCCTCCTCCTGAACCTTGCACCCTGCAAGTAGCCTCCTACTGAACCTGTGTATTACGCTGTCCTGAACCCAGCGTTCTGTGTATTATGCTGTCCTAAACCCAGTGCTCTGTGTATTCCGCAGTCCTGAAACCAGCATTTTGTGTGTATTATGCTGTCCTGAACCCAGCGCTCTGTGTATTACACTGTCCTGAACCCAGCGCTCTGTGTATTACGCTGTCCTGAACCCAGCGCTCTGTGTATTACGCTGTCCTGAACCCAGCACTCTGTGAATTATGCTGTCCTGAACCCAGCACTCTGTGTATTATGCTGTCCTGAACCCAGCGCTCTGTGTATTACGCTGTCCTGAACCCAGCACTCTGTGTATTATGCTGTCCTGAACCCAGCACTCTGTGTATTACGCTGTCCTGAACCCAGCGCTCTGTGTATTACGCTGTCCTGAACCCAGCACTCTGTGTATTACGCTGTCCTGAACCCAGCGCTCTGTGTATTATGCTGTCCTGAACCCAGCACTCTGTGTATTATGCTGTCCTGAACCCAGCACTCTGTGTATTATGTTGTCCTGAACCCAGCTTCCTATGTATTATGCTGTCCTGACCCCAGCACTCTGTGTATTACGCTGTGTTGAACCCAGCTCCCTATGTATTACGCTGTCCTGAACCCAGCATTCTGTGTTTTACGTTGTCCTGAACCAGCTCTCTATGTATTATGCTGTCCTGAACCCAGCTCCCTATGTATTATGCTGTCCTGAACCCAGCACTCTGTTTATTACGCTGTGTTGAACCCAGCTCCCTATGTATTACGCTGTCCTGAACCCAGCATTCTGTGTTTTACGTTGTCCTGAACCCAGCTCCCTATGTATTACGCTGTCCTGAACCCAGCATTCTGTGTTTTACGTTGTCCTGAACCCAGCACTCTGTGTATTACGCTGTGTTGAACCCAGCACTCTGTGTATTATGCTGTCCTGAACCCAGCACTCTGTGTATTACGCTGTGTTGAACCCAGCATTCTGTGTATTACTCTCTCCTGTCCTTAACCCTGTGCTTGTGTGTTATGCATTCCTGGTTTTATTTAACAATGTTTCTTTAGGACCCTCCCCATGTACAATTTGGCCACACCCACCCAATGATGTGACCCTGGGCCCAGCCGCCCAAAAAGAACAGGCCATGCATGGAAAGCAATGGGCCGACAGGGAGAGGTCTCCCCTGGCCTGACCGGTTCTGCATTCCGCATGGATCACCTGGGCCGGGTGGTGGGATTAATAATGGGCACTGCGGGCAGTCCTAATGGAAGCCAGGTATTCAGCTTCTGTAATGTTGTGTTAGCTCTGCACAGCTGCGCCCTTCAACGTCACCTCAGGGCGCACCTCGTACACTGATGCAGGGCTCTTATGGAAGCCTGGGACTTCCATAGCATTTGGCCTGCGCACGCCGACACACAACCCTTAAGGCCCACCAAAATCCCCAGCACCAGGCCCATATTGCTCTTAATCCGGCCCTGCAGAGAGTGACCGCTCCACCCTGCCTGCACAGAGAGTGACCGCTCCACCCTGCCCGCACAGAGAGTGACCGCTCCACCCTGCCCACACAGAGAGAGAGAGAGAGAGAGAGTGACCGCTCCACTCTGCCCACAGAGAGAGAGAGTGACCGCTCCACCCTGCCCGCACAGAGAGAGAGAGAGAGTGACCGCTCCACCCTGCCCGCACAGAGAGTGACCGCTCCACTCTGCCCACACAGAGAGAGAGAGAGAGAGAGAGAGACTGCTCCACACTGCCTGCACAGAGAGACAGACTGCTCCACAGAGAAACTGCAATGTGGAGCGGTCCCTCTCCCTGTGCCGGCAATGTGGAGTGGTCTCTCTGTTCAAGCAAGGTGGAGCGGTCTCTATCTGTGCAGGCAAAGTGGAGCAGTCTCTCTCTGTGCAGGCAATGTGGAGCAGTCTCTCCCTTGCTGTGCAGGCAATGTGGAGCAATTTTTCTCTCTATGCATGCAATGTGGATCAGTCTCTCGCGCTCTCTCTCTCTCTGTGCAGATGATATGGAGCGGTCTCTCTCTCTGTGCAGGCAATGTGGAGCTGTCTCTCTCTTTGTGCAGGCAATGGGGTGCGGTCTCTCTCTTTGTGCAGGCATTGTGGTGAGGTCTCTCTCTGCGGGCAATGTGGGGTTGTCTCTCTCTTTCTCTGTGTGGGCAATGTGGAGCAGTCTCTCTCACGCTCTCTCTCTCTCTGTGCAGATCATATGGAGCGGTCTCTCTCTCTGTGCAGGCAATGTGGAGCTGTCTCTCTCTTTCTGCAGGCAATGGAGCGCGGTCTCTCTCTTTGTGCAGGCAATGTGGAGTTGTCTCTCTCTCTCTCTGCGGGCAATGTGGGGTTGTCTCTCTCTTTCTCTGTGTGGGCAATGTGGAGCAGTCTCTCTCTATCTCTCTGTGAGGGAAATGTGGTGCAGATGGATGGGGAGCCGATTCGGTGGTTCAATGGGCCACTCGACTGGACTTGCCCCCCAGACCTAAGGCTGCCAGTCCTCCCCTGCTTAGAACCCCCAAACATGAAATATATTCCAAAAGCAGAGACCCTGGGGAATAAATTGGGGATTTTTTTGCCACATCAAATTTTCAGGAAATAATACACAAATTTGAATGCACATAAATACAATAGAATACCCATTTTATCGGTAAGATATAAAATATAATGTTGTGGCAAGTAAATTTATACCAAAAATGTGAAGAATAAAAATTGCACACGCCTGTGACAAACTACGGAGCCTAAAATTATCCATAGGTGTCCCTTATAAAAGCCTTTCTAGGTTTACAGCTTATCGGTAAATGTGATCTCTGCTGGTAGAATTCTTCTCTCACACTGATGTTCATGGCGATACCTCACATCATTAATTTCGGCATCTTTAACCCATTTTCGCCCGAAATGGAATAGGCCCATTTTCAGCCGAAAATTTTGGTTGCCGAAAATTCAGTGCACCACTACCTCACATGGATGGCGATACCTCACATGGATGGCCATACATCACATACCTTTACATTTTTGCTACCACAAGGAACATCCCTTGTGATGGCTTTGTCAGGGACAGGTACACTTTATGGAGAAATCCAGGGTCTATCTGATCCCTCCTCTGCCTCCAAGTTAGCTGATCCAACAGAGCCCTAAAAATTGAATTGATGGAATCCTCGCCATGAGTCTGCTTTATCCGCATCCCATCCAAGACATATGTATCTCACAAAAGTAAGTACACCCCTCACATTTTTGTAAATATTTTGTTCTATCTTTTCATGTGACAACACTGAAAAAATGACACTTTGCTACAATGTAAAGTAGTGAGTGTACAGCTTGTATAACAGTGTAAATTTGCTGTCCCCTCAAAATAACTCAACACACAGCCATTAATGTCTAAACCACTGGCAACAAAAATGAGTACACCCCTAAGTGACAATGTCCAAATTGGGCCCAAAGTGACAATATTTTGTGTGGCCACCATTATTTTCCAGCACTGCCTTAACCCCCTTGGGCATGGAGTTAACCAGACCTTTACAGGTTGCCACTGGAGTCCTCTTCCACTTCTCCATGATGACATCACGGAGCTGGTGGATGTTAGAGACCTTGCGCTCCTCCACCTTCCGTGAGGATCCCCCACAGATACTCAATAGGGTTTAGGTCTGGAGACAGTAATAAGATATATTCAGTAAAAAAGTACATGGCCGTCACTAAATGTTACATCTAAGTGAAGAGAGGAAATATCTATACCTACACGAACCTTATGATATATACCAACTTATCCTTATATATGTATGATGTACATGAGTGAAATTAGTAGGAGACATTGATCTCCTGTGTACGAGCTGAGCTCAGTTTGGGGTCAGTTTCCTCATTTTATTGAGATCTAGTTTTAGATAAATGAATAAATGTTATTTTAGGATAAATCCATGTAGTTGTTATCTGTCTCATGCTGTGCCCTTAAAGTCCACACATATGACAGTGGTTCCTTGTGAACATCTGTAGGTTCCCATTTCTCTGAACAGATAGGATGTTGGGACTCTCATGATAGCTCTGGTTTTTCTTCTCCTATCCAAGTTCTCCAAATAAAACATAAAAACACATCCCCTAGACTGGTCATTGGAGACAACGAGCGGAAGAGTGTGTGCACCTGGCTGTGTGAAAATACCCTGTATCTGGCTGTGGAGTAATCAGTGGGAGGCCCGGGTACACCAATATCCAAGCGGCTCCTGCGGGGGTACCGCTACGCAGAAAGCAAACCTTGCTTCAACAAACAGTTCTCTCCTCAGGACAGAAAAGAAGACAAAGGTAGGCAACTGCACCAAACTTTGGTAAGAGGCTGCAATGCACATGGATCACCCAGAGAGCAGAGTCCTCTCCATATGTTTTCCTTTTGGTTACTCCCTAGCAGCCTGCATGGCATCTGCTCCCTTCTGCTGACCTCAAGCCAAACATACTCACGTGTCCCGGACCTCTTCCACAGGGTAATCGATGCATCCGCAGGGCGACCCGGATCCCAGAGGCAGGAACACAACTGCTATATCTGGGTTGGGCACGCTTAGGAGACATGTGCAGAATGGAAACATTTGTTTCGTTTCGGATAGATTCATTATGTTACTAATTTCATTTCATTCTGGAATTTGGAATTCTTTTAGTTTGGTTTTGGAATTTGTTTAGTTTTCGTTAAATTTATTTTCCTTTTCGCTAAAATTTGTTTAGTTTATTAATCTAAAGAATTCAAACTTATCAGAACGATCAGAATTCCGATTGGTCGAGAAACAATCGACTGATTGGAATTCTGAGTGAAGAAATAGCTGGTTGTTAAGCAGGGGGCTGGGAAGCCGGCCGCCCGCATCCTTACCAACCAACGACTCATCAGCCGTCAGTGGGCTTCCCCAATGACAGATGAATGGAAAGAAAAGAATGCCGGCATTGCCCGGCAATAGAAAATGTTTAAAAAAATGACAAGGGGTCTCCCCCCGCCCCCCAGGCTATACAAGGACCATGCCAAAATGTAAAAAAAAATAATTGACGTGGGGTCCCCCAAAATAAATATCAGACCTTTACCTGAGCATGCAGTTCGGCAAGTCAGAAAAGGGGGGACGAGCAAGACCCCCCCTCCTAACCCATACCAGACCCCATACCATGTTGATGGGGACAAGGGCCTCTTCCCCACAACCGTGGCCTGTGCTTGTGGTGGTCTGCAGGCAGGGGGCTTGTCGTTTTCTGAAAGCCCCTTTTACCAAGGGACCCCCCCCCCCCATGTGAATGAGTATCAGGACCATAGTACCTGTACCTATTCACCAAAAAAGTGTCAAAAAGTAATAAAAACACACACACAATTTTTGAAAAATCCTTTATTATAAAATAAAAACCAGCGTCCCCCGATGTAGATCCGTCATCAATCACAAAGCCCGCCGCACCCGGAAAAATAAATAAATAGAGAAGCTCTCGCCGTCATGGAGACCCTCTGCCTACTGCAGGCTCCCCGTTTCACATATTTTATATAGGTAAGGGGCGGGGCCACCTGTCTACATCACCTGGTGGCACCGCCCTTTCTGACGTCAGGGACCCAGCATGCACCGATCCATGAGGCCAGAAGGGGCAGTGCCTCCAGGTGATGTAGACAGATGACCCCGCCCTTTTCCTATGTATGGAGGAGGAGCCTGCAGTAGGTTTTTTTTAAATAAAGGATTTTTCAAAATTTGTGTGTGTTTTTATTACTTTTTGACAATTTTTGGTGAATAGGTACGGGTAATATGTTCCCGATACTCATTCACATGGGGGGGGCGGGATCTGGGGGCCCCCTTGGTAAAAGAGGCTTTCATATTATGACAAGCCCCCTTCCTGCACCTGCAGACCCCCACAAGCACAGGCCACGGTTGTGGGGAAGATGCCCTTGTCTCCATCAACATGGGGACAAGGTGCTTCGGGGTGGGGGGGCATAGCTTACCCAAAGCACCCACCCCCCCATGTTGAGGACTTGTGGCCTGGTATGGTCGATCGTTTTTTTGTCTGATCCGAATTTGAATCATTCTGAAAAGTTGGAATTTCGTTAGAAAACAAATAAACAAAACCAATTTTAACAGATTTCAAAAAAATTCATTACAATTTCATTTGGAGATTTGGATACATCCGAATCTAGGAATAACCAAAAATTTGTTGGAATTTGTTTTTGCACCGAAACGGATTTCACGTGTCTAACACTTAATGGCCACCCGCTAACAGCTGGGCTCCCAGCCAATGCAAATGGCCGCCGATGGCAGGGCCCACTCTCCAGGCATGAATCCTCTACATATGTGTGCCATAACACCACCCCGCTGATAGCTGGGGACTCAATAACCACTCGGGACATCCTGGAAGACTTCTGGATACCAAAGGAAGCTCCTGACATCCCGCACAGCTGCCCAGCACCAGACCCGCCCACCAATGCTTCCAATAGGTAGGAAAACTTCATACAAAAATGGTCCTATAAGTGAGGAGGACAAAAAAGGAACGCAGCCATTGGCTTATCCTGAACATTTATGGGGTGGGGTCTCATGGGGGAGGAACGAGGGCGAGGCTACCCAAACGTATGCTGCCATTGACATCTGTCAGGAAAGCACATTATGGCCACCAGATGGAATTGACCTTTATAGGAAATCCCAATTCACCATGACTGGGGGAATGCGGGTCACATTTCATCAACACATTTATAACAACCAGATCTTTAAGTGTTTGTGAAATCTTCCCGCACAAAATGTACTCAGCCAATGAAAGGTAAGGACTCCATTTTTATTTTTCTCCTGCTATCAATTGCCAACACGAGACAACACTTCATCCATGTCTCTGGTGATCTCTGATCTCCTTATGAAGTGTTTCTTACATGATGAAGATCAGCCATGGAGTATATCTGACGTGTATATCAGGGTGTGCTTCTTCCCCATATGTCCACCAACATTCATATAGAAGACATTTCCCGCACTCAAGGCACTAATACACCTCCAGGGTTGTGTGGGACCCCTGATGAACAGGAAGACAGGACTTCAGTGAGGAACATTTCCCTCACTCAGGACAGGAATACGGCTTCTCCCCCGTGTGAGATCTCTGATGCTTGGAAAGATTGGACTTCTCTGAAAAACATTTCCCGTACTCAGGACAGGAATATGGCTTCTCACCAGTGTGCAATCTCTGATGCTTGGAAAGATTGGACTTCTCTGAAAAACATTTCCCGCACTCGGGACAGGAATATGGCTTCTCACCAGTGTGAGATCTCTGATGTCTGTAAAGAGTGTACTTCTTTGAAAAACATTTCCCGCACTCAGGACAGGAATACGGCTTCTCACCAGTGTGTGATCTCTGATGTGTGGAAAGATGGGACTTGTGTGAAAAACATTTCCCGCACTCAGGACAGGAATAAGACTTATCGCCAGTGTGAGATCTCTGATGACTGTAAAGAGTGGACTTCTGTGAAAAACATTTCCCGCACTCAGGACAGGAATACGGCTTCTCTCCCGCGTGCGATCTCTGATGTGTGGAAAGAAGTGACTTGCATGAAAAACATTTACCGCACTCAGAACAATAATATGGCTTTTCCCCCGTGTGCAATCTCTGATGTGTGGAAACATATGACTTATGTGAAAAACATTTTCCACACTCAGGACAAGAATAAAGCTTCTCACCAGTGTGTGAGCTCTGATGATTGTGAAGACTAGACTTCTGTGTAAAACATTTCCCGCACTCAAGACAGGAATATGGCTTCTCCCCCGTGTGAAATCTCTGATGTCTGGAAAGATCGGACTTCTGTGCAAAACATTTCCCGCACTCAGGACAGGAATACGGCTTCTCACCAGTGTGAGATCTTTTATGCACATGAAGATTGGATTTAAAACTGAAACACTTCCCGCACTCAGCACAGGAGAACCTCTTATCTGTTGTAAGGACGGCACCGTCCCTCACAGTCTGAGGTTCCTCAGGAAAAGAGGAATACGATGGCCCGGCACCCTCCCTCACAGTCTGAGGTTCCTCAGGAAAAGAGGAATACGATGGTCCCGCACTGTCCCTCACAGTCTGAGGTTCCTCAGGAAAAGAGGAATACGATGGTCCGGCACTGTCCCTCACAGTCTGAGGTTCCTCAGGATAAGAGGAATATGATGGTCTGGCAATGTCCCTCACAGTCTGAGGTTCCTCAGGATAAGAGGAATACGATGGTCCATCTACACTGTGTGGTGCCGGATGGACATTTGAGGTAGCCGGGTTTTCTCCTGGACTATACTGTGTGATGTCCTCATCTTCTACTTTACAGTCTGGAGACAAAGTGAGACAATCCTCTGAGGTTTTCCTCATCTCCCGTCCATCTACTAAAATAGAAATATAAAGATTATTACTAGACATGAGCAGATTGGTTCCCCTAAACCAGGACTCCACCCACATCAGACAGCTTTGTCTCTGAGGATCTTACAATTCCCCCCTCAAGGTAACTAGTAAATGGGTCCTCTGATCTCCTACCAGTTCATTTCTTTATTCATGGACCTTAGTCAGAGAGTGAGGAAACAACGAGAACTGTCTTTTATAGGAGTGACAGTGATGAGGGGATTATAGGACTCCCTCCCCCTCTATCACTCATTGCCATCTTCCCAACATAAAAAGTCCCGCACTTCCTTATTTAGTCCATGATTTAGTCATGAATAACAGCAGGGCTGAGCCCCACCAGAGGTCAGAGAGTGAGGATGGGGGGGAGAACAACCACGATGGAGATTGGACTGATCCTGAAGACCATATATATCTTTGGGGAAGTCCAATCAGGATGCAACGCATCAGATGGGAGTGGTTTGAGGACATCATCACGTTAGGCGGAGTGCCCTCAAGTTACACTGAGACTGATGCTTGGGGAATCTGCAGTGATTGGGTGTATTCAATGCTGGATTGCTTTTTTAACCTTGTGAGTGCTTTTCTTATCCATGTAATAAATATAACAGTGAGCACTATGGAGTCTCTTTATCTCTAGTAGCAGGAGCTGACTACCTAAAGAGGAGGCTCCGCCTACATGTACCTGAAGGTGTGTGATTTCATGCTGGGTGTGTCCTCTTGGTATGGAGCAATGGGGTCCATCTGAAGAGGTGAGAGTACACCTGGAATTGCAGAGTGGCGCACTGTCAGCTTATTCTCCGTGACAAGAGAAGGGTGGATTTGTGGCTCATTCATGTTTACTGTGGATTGTAAAACTGTTTGCGACTGTTCACCACTGTGCGTGTCTTTTCATGTCTTTTCTTCAAGTTTTTGTGTGTAACAGTGTGTGCATTGTATAGATAGAATATACACGGCTCAAAAAAAAAAAAGAAAGGAACTCAGTGACTTGGGTGTGAGACTATACAGACATATCCCTCCACCCGGCACAGCCAGCAAATAACAGAGCAAGTAACCCCGGGAGGATTGTTCTGTCAGAGATCTTGCTAGACCTGGGCATGGGGCAGAAGACCCAGGGGTCTAGGCTGAGCAACGTCTATGGTGAAAATCAACATTTTGCTACCAGCTGAACCCCAGAATCTTCATAAATCCAGTCTAGAGACATAAAATGTGTCTGCAGCACAGAGAAGGAAGATTATCCGAGAGAAATACAGGATGGGAAACACAGCACAGGAAAGTGACCAGGGTATTACAGGCTAATATCACCCAGCCCCCCCCCCCCTACTCTGGACCAATCAGTGAGCAGTATGGGTGGAGGAATGTATTTAGTGTTAATGACCCACCTGTGCTGATCTCTGTAGGAGTGTCCTCCTCTATAAATGTCCCCGTTATTCCATCCTCCTCCATAGACTGCTGATCATCCCTCACATACATCTCTTCTTCTTCTGCTTTAACCTCAAATTCTATATCGATTGGATCTCCACTCTAAATCAAGAAAATGAAAGAATATCATCTGTAAAATATAAGCTTTATTATTGTGACATCACATAAAAATCCACACATTGTCTCCATGAGTCTGTGTTTTATAATCTCTGTCTCACCAACCTTGTAACAGTGAGGGATGGTGTGACCTTCCTGTGTAGAATCCCGGGAATACAGAGGACGGGGACATCTCTCTGGTGGGTTCCTGGTATTAGGTGGCTCCATCATATCCTTGTGTCCTTCTGAAAACTCCTCCATCACTCCATACTCCTCATCCTCCTCTTTATACTCCTCTTTAACATCAATATTATCCTCCCCGAGGTTTCCACTCTGAATATATAATACAACATTCATTGTAACAAACATGCTGTGTATAAATCAGAACCACCAATCATTGTCAATCATCTACCTGATGATGGTGAGGGATGGTGTGACCTTCCTGTGTGGAATCCCGGGAATACAGAGGACGGGGACATCTCTCTGGTGGGTTTCTGTAGCTGGATGACTCCTCCATGGTGTCCTGGTACAGATCTTTGTGTATTTTTAGAAACTCTGACTCCTCCATCACCCCATCCTCATCATCCTCCTCTTTTATCTCTTCTTTAACCTCAACTTTAGAACCTCTCAGGTTTCCACTCTGAATATATAATAAAAATGACATCAATGGTAACAATGCAGATAATGTACAGATCCTAATGATACTATCAGTAATTGTTCCTCATCTACCTGATGATGGTGGGGGATGGTGTGATCTTCCTGTGTGGAATCCCGAGAATACAGAGGACGGGGACATCTCTCTGGTGGGTTCCCATTACTGGATCCATCTGTAGGAAACACACACACTGACTGAATACATTGTTTCTATGTGTTTATCAGATGATGGGGGATCTAGGTGGATCCTCCGTACTGCTCTCTCCTTTACAATAAAGTCTCCTCTTACCCGGTGATGTGAGGGGCGGCTGATTGTCCATCATGACGTCCTTGTAGAGATCCTTGTGTCCTTCTAAATACTCCCACTCCTCCATGGAGAAATAGACAGTGACATCCCGACACCTTATAGGAACCTGACACACACAATGATACAGTCACCATCCAGACACATCCCTTGTCTGTTACTGGATAATGTCCCAGAATTCCCAGCACCGCTCACCTCTCCTCCATGATCTCTCTGGTGCCTTCTAGAATCTTCTTTGTATTTCTCTATTCTATCAGGGGGGGAGGTGGAGGCAATGTGATGGTCATATGATCTCCAGACTTCACAGGAGGAAAACTCTAGATCTGAACACAAATAGTAAAATCAAATGAAATTCCCAGAATCCTCCTCACCTCACTATTCAGGTTTCCATTTGATTAAAGCCCCACCTCAGACTGAGGTATAATTTATCCACACAGTAACCCCACACTAAGCAGAGTAAAAACTTGTTGCAGGCATTCTGACATCATTACATACAATGCAGGACCAACAGACCCACTTTATGTGAGGATGCCAAGGGTCCGCCCACATCCTAAGAGCATGAGAAAAAAGCCAGATGGATGGACATTGGGGGGGAGGAGCTGTGAGGTCAGTGTGATGTCATAGGACACATAGACTCTGAATGGAGGGACATTTGGATGGGGAGATTGGAGGGGCTCTCTATTTGAGGCTCCCATGCAAACCAAATCATTGTTCCTGGGTGCCTCCCACTTTTCCTAAAATGAAGAGTAAACTTTGACCTTTACCATACAGAAATCTGTCAGGATTCTGTGAAAGTAATCTCTCATGTGAGCAGGTGACGTGTGGAGGAACGGAGTGTAAATAGCAGACAATTTTCTCCAGAGCTCCTAATGGTGGGGATGGATTTTGCTGCATGCTGGTGCCAAGTTCCCATCCCCCCAGGGTCACTGCAGGTGTGGAGAAAAGCTGTGTAAGAGGATATGGAGGAGAGATGAGGAGGAGATCCAGGAATCAGGATAAAGGTCAGGACAAGCAACAGACGAGCGCATCCAAGAGATGAAGCCGGGGTCACTACACAGAAAATCAATCCAAGGAAACAACAGGCAGGACGAGGAATAGCAAGAAGGAGCTCAGAGACAAATGAGAATATTGCTCAGCCAATGGGAGATTATCTCAGCATGACTTACATAATGAAGGAGATGTGGGGGAGGGGAGGTGACCATAGATACATGGAAATTCAGCTGGTTCAGCAGGGATCGGTCACATTTCCATCCATGTGTGGTTAGCTTTGGAAGCAAGATATATTAATCATCAACTGATCCCCTTGAAGGGGTTAATCTACTTATTACCTCTGCCGCCAGATCCTGCAGTGTCTCCCTCTACATTCTATGGAACGTCCTCTGTACCTGACATCACTTCCTGTCTGTATTCCATAGAGACTTCCTGTCTGGGTAGAGGTGAGATCACCACCTTGTGGAGCTCAGAGAAACTGCAGCCCTGAGAACCGTCTGGTAGTGTGAACACGGCCTTGTGCTGTGTGTGTATGTACTGTATATCCTTCCCCTTTCTCTCCTCCCTGAGTGTGTATGAAGAGGCGGAGTTCCTGCTGGAACAGCGGTCGGAGGAGGAAGCCGAGTCTAGGAGGGAGACTGACAGAAAGCTCAGCAGACTTGCAGGAGTGAGCGAGGAGGATCCAGTTCCTGTGCCATCGGAGGTGAGGAGAGTGTGAAGAATGTTTGTGACTCTGGTAGCTGAAAAGCTGGGAGTCATATTGCTCTGGTGAGTGGGGAAGCACTACTAAGGGGGCGCCCTCACCATCACGTGTGTAAGAGGTGGAAGAAGGCGTGGCTACATTACAGCTGGCACAGTTTGGAGGAGGGAGCACTTTCACACCTTATCAACTTTTCATTCATTTGTGGACTTTTTTGGAGCAACAGAACTTTGTTGAAGTAGATGCAAAGTGGAAGCAGTGGACTTGCAGAGAACACTATATTGAGCACAAAATATTGTATGATTACATGAATTTGCACAGGTTTTTACTTTATAGAAAATATTATAAGATAATGAAGTATGTGTAAAGTGGAAGCAGTGGATCTGCAGGGAACAGCATCTTGAGCACAAAGCACTTTATGTTGTATATGAATTTTCACATGGATCAGTTTACTTCATTTATTGATAAACACCATAAGATGAATGAAGTAGGTGTAAATCTAGACCTAGGGAACACAAGGGAGGTGGAGTGTGGAATCCTCCTATCCTCACAGAGCACCTTCCAGGTTCTTCACTCTCCTCCCTCTCATCATTTGAAGCTCACTGTACGTCTATTTTCTCCAATCTCCTCTAGAAGTGCTGTGATCTATCGCCCCGCTGGACCGGTATTAACTTTCGTTGATGACTTCTCTGCCTGGCTGCCCTACTTTCTCTCTTCTGAAATCCCCACAATCATTCTCAGAGACTTCAACATCCCTGTTACTACGAACATTTCTACTACTTCCAAACTTCTCAGTCTAACCTCCTCATATGGCCTGAAGAAATGGATACACAATGGATAGAGGCTTCTACTCACTCTGGTGGCATCACCCTCAGCCTTGTATTCTCCCACCGATGCCCTCCATGCAACCTCTCCAACAATCCTCTCCCTCCCTCTAAACACCACTAGGGATGGGCGAGCGGTTTGGGCGGAGGATAACTTCCGATCACCCGAATTTTCTGTGCGCTCGGTGTTTTCATTTTTTTTACTATTTATATCCTGCCGAGCGCACAGTCAATAGGTTGTTAGGAAGTGAGACCGGGAAGCCGGCCACTGCGTCCTTAACAACAAATGAGTCATGAGCTGTCAGTGGGCTTCCCCGCTGACAGCAGAATGTAAAAAATAAAAAATTGACGGGAAGAAATAAATCGGTGTGGGGTCCCCCGAAATCTATACCAGGCCCTTTGGGTCTGGCATGAATTTTAAGGGGAAATCCATGCCAAAATTTAAAAAAAAATGGCATGAGGTCCCCCCAAAATCTATACTTGACCCTTATCCAATAGGACTGTTCGAAATTCGGCCGAATTCCGAACTTCTTGCGGAAAAAGTTCGGAATTCGGCAACCAGAACTGCCCAAAATGCAATGGGACAGGAACTGGGGTTTAAAAGCCTGTGATTGGACCAGAAACATCAGTAAAAGCAAATTGAGGGGGCAGGAGGATGCTAGGAATGTGATTGGAGTGACTAGGGGGGTCCAGAGGCCAATCAGTAGTGAATATGCCGCCCAGTATATAACATAGCCCCGCCAAATCTCTAGCACTGTAATAGAGAGGCTGTGGAATAGAGTGGAAGCAGTTCTGTTACTACTGCTGCTCCAGTGTCACTTAGCAATTATTAGTGTGAGGAAACGGATATCTAGTGTAGTTAGGGTACTATATACCACTATAGTTAGATTCAATAATCTAGTTTCTGTAGGGAAAGTGTCAAGAGTCAGGGTGACCGTAGTGTAGTTTAGGGTGAACTAACTGACTGCTATGCCAGGGTGACGAAACTCTTCCATGTCAGGGTGACCGCCAGAGAAAAAAGATAATTTGTCTTAGAATTGCAGTAGAGCAGGGATGGGGCTCCGCTCCTTTCACACCTGGGCGTTTTTGTTTCAGGCGTTTATTGGGCTTTTTTGTGGACGTCTTTGGAGGCAGGCATGATATCTGAACTTCTGTGTAGGGGTATACATACACACACATATATGTATATATACACATACACACATATACTGTAGGTGTGAAAGTAGTGGAACCCCATCCCTGCGCTAATTAAAATTATTTGCAGGGATGGGGTTCCGCTACTTTCACACCTATATGTGTGTATGTGTATATATACATATATGTGTGTGTGTATATATACCCCTACACAGAAGTTCAGATGTCATGCCTGCCTCCAAAGACGCCCAAAAAATGCCCAATAAACGCCTGAAACAAAAACGCCCAGGTGTGAAAGGAGCGTAGCCCCATCCCTGCGCTATTGAAATTCTAAGAAAAATTATCTTTTTTTTCTGGCTCTGGACATGCTACAGAGCTGAAACTTCACAGGTACACTTTTTAGACCCCCCAGACACTAAATCCAAAGAAATCTCTTTTTTTTTTTTTTCAATAATTTTTTTCAATAATTGGCTTTCTATCAAAAAGGACAATTTTTAAGAACTTTTTTTTGTGTGATTAATAGTCCCTGGGGCATGACCCAGAACCCTAGGCACTTTTTAGGGGCATTTATTGGGTTTTAGGGCTTCAAAACTGTGTTTTTTATTACCGAAGTTCGGGTCCCATTGATTTCAATGGGGTTCTGGAATCCAGACCCAAACTTTCGGGAAGTTCGGTGTTCTGGTCGAACCAAACTTTTCAAAAGTTCGATCATCCCTATTATCCGAGCATGCAGCCTGGCAGGCCAGGAAAGGGGGGGACAAGCGAGTGCCCCCACCTGAATCATACCAGGCTACATACCCTCAACATGGGGGGTGCTTTGGGGCAGGGGGGGCTCGGCCCCCCACCCCAAAGCACCTTGTTCCTATGTTGATGGGGACAAGGTCCTCTTCCCCACAACCTTGGCCTGTGGTTGTGGGTGTCTGCAGGCAGGGGGCTTATCAGAATCATGAAGCCACCTTAACAAGTGGGCCCCCAGATCCCACCCCCCTATGTGAATGAGTTTGGGGTACATTGTAAAAATAAATGAGGCTATGAGCCCACTTTTCACAATTCCTTTTATAGAAAGAATAAAAAAACAATGTCCCTCGATGTAGATTAATCGTCATTCACAACGCCCACCTTCAAGGAATGATAGTCTGACAGTTCTTAAAAAGGTAAGGAGCAGGGCCACCTGGTGACATCATCTGGTGGCCCGCCCCCTTGTATTGTAACTGACTGGTTGCATGCTGGATCAGTGACATCATAAGGGGCAGGGCCACCAGGTGACATCACCAGGTGGCTCTAACCCCTTACCTATTTAAAAACTGTCACCTGTTTTTCCAGATTCTGATAAGCCCCCTGCAGACCCCCCTGCCCCAAAGAACCCCCCCCCCTATGTTGAGGGCATGGGGCCTGGTATGGTTTGGGGGGAATTCGTTTGTCCTCACCTCTGTCCTGGCCTGCCAGGCTGTGTGTTTGGATAAGGGTCTGGTATAGATTTTGGGGGGAAGATACACAATTTAAAAAAAAAAATTGGCGTGGGGTTTACCCTCAAAATCTAAACCAGACCCTTATCCAAGCATGCAGCCTTTTTTGGGCCTGGTATGGATGCGGCCTGGGATAGGTGGTGGGGACCCCACACCATTTTTTTCCCCATTTTTTATTTTCTTTGCCAACAATAATTTTTTTTACATTCAGCTGTCTGCTGGGAAGCCTGCTGACAGCTGATGACTCATTTGTTGTTAAGGACGCCGTGGCTGGTTTCCCGGGCCTCGCTTCTTAACAACCTATTGACTGTGCACTCGGCGGGATGTAAATAGTAAAATAAATAGAAGAAACGCAGAGCACACAGAAAATTCGGGTGTTTGGCGAACACCTCAAGGGGCCATTTCGGGTTGAAGTTATGTTTGGTCCAAACCGCTCGCCCATCCCTAGTGGTGTTTAGAGAGAGGGAGAGGATTGTTGGAGAGGATGCATGGAGTGCATAGGTGAGAGAATACAAGGCTGAGGGTGTTGTCACCAGAGTGAGTAGAAGCCTCTATCCATTGTGTATCCATTTCTTCAGGCCAAATGAGATGGTTAGACTAAAAAATTTAGAAGTAGCAGAAGTGTTTGTAGTAACAGGGATGTTGAAGTCACCGAGAATGATTGTTTAAATGTCATATTTTTTTTCTTTATAAATGTCAGTTTTGCTGTAGCAGGTTCTATACACAGTACAGATACACCACTTTACAGGCAGACTAAGGGGACTCCCCATGCACTATATTTAAAGGAATTTTTATTTTTGTTTTTTTTTTTCATTGTAAGCATTAATTAAAATCATTGCTCCTTTAAAAATGATATTTTGTAAAAAAATAAAAAAATAAATTTGCATTGATAGTATCAAAAATGAAAAAAAATTGTTAAAAAAAAAAAAAAAGAAAAGAAAAACATGCACAGAGAAATTTCTGGTGTTGGGCGAACACCCAAATGGACGATGTTTAAGCCAAACCATTTACCCATCCCTGCTCCCTGGTTATCTCTCGCCTCGACTATTGCAACTCCCTCCTCATTGACTTACCTTTACATTGGCTATCCCTCCTTCAGCCCATCATGAATGCTCCTGCCAGACTCCTCCACCTTACAAAACGCTCAGCATCTGCTACCCCTCTCTGCCAATCCCTCCATTGGCTGCCACTCACCCAACAAATTTATATTAAAAATACTAACAGTAACTTACAAAGCCATCCAAAACTCCGCCCCCAGCTACACCACTAACCTGGTCTTAATATGCCAAACAAATAATCCTCTTCAATCCTCCCAATATCTTCTGCTTTCTAGTTCCCTTGTCACCTCCTCCCATCTCCAGGACTTCTCCCAACCCTCTCCTATGCTGTGAAACTCCCTACCCCAATCTGTCGACTATCTTTCGGTGTTCCCTGAAAACTCATCTCTTTAGCGAGGGGGGGGAGGGTTTTCTTTTGCTCACATAGAAAGTAGGTTCTGCCACCGTCCCTATGAAGGAATATGGAAGGGTTTTTCTGGCGCCTCAAACCAGGAGGTTGGGACTTTATGGGCAAGTGAACATAAGTGCAAATGGGTAAATGAACAATAAGCAATGTATTGTGAAAATAAAAACGCAATAATTTATTACAATGTTGGTTTTACATATATAGGCAATTTGTGAACAATGTGCTTGGGGGGAAGACCCCAAGTGTGAAGGAAATAAAAGGGTTTGATTCCAAAGAATCAGTGACAGTAGTGCATTTGTGACATTTGTGAGGATTTTTTGTCTGTTTCCCAATAGATGTTGATTAGGACAGTGTGTCCCCAAAAAAACCCCAATTTCTGACGCGTTTCGGCTCTATCATGGGCCTTTTTCAAAGCATTTTGGGTTATTCAGTCTTTAATCTGAGAGAGAAATATACATAATTGTTTTAGATCCTCTCGGTATAGTTTCATCAAGTATGTATAAAATAAATAATGGAATAGGTACATACACGGGTGTAGCCGCTAATTCTGCGCAGAGCTCCCTTGTCCAAGATTGCAATCACATCGGGAATCGTGTCCTGTATACAGCCTGGGTTAATATGAGGAGTATTGTTGTATTAATGAGACTTGGCAAAATGGGTCTCAGGTATTGAAAAAGGTGTGAGATGTCTACACTTACAGGTATATCGGCTGAAAGGGTTAAATTTCCACGGTTCTGGAGGTGGGTTTTCTTCCTTTCACACTGGGCCAATTCTTGATCTATATATAATGTATTGTAATATATGATCATGTATATGGTCCGTTTTATTAACAATGGTTATCAATAGATTGTATTTGCATATTGTGACTATGGTGCCGGTTCCCAAAGTATTTAATATATTTTATTATAGTGCTTGAACAGTAGAGCAATAATAGAGAAATGAAGTGATTCTGGTGCCCAAGGTTTTATTGTGGGTATTTAAAAGGAGTTCCGTTGGAACTTACGTTTTTGCTGAAAATCTTGGTAGGGAATCATCTGTCCAGCTGCTGCAGGTTCGGTCCGTCCTCTTCTCTCGGCTCGAGAGAAGTGAGGACTGACTCTCGTTCCCCGGCCTTATGAAGTCCCTTGCGCATGCGCAGTACGCGCTGCACGTAGAGGACTTCCGAGGAGCGTGACGTGGCACCGATCTCTGCGCCTGCGCTCAGGAGATGCGCGCGCAGGTCGCTCTGCTCGTAGTGAGGGACGCTCTTGGCTGCCAGCACGGGAGGAGGGGCCATCCTCTCCCAGAAGGTGATTGGTAGGTCCCAGGCAGGGACCCGTGCTGGGTGCGATTGCTTTGTGACAATTGAGCCGGTCAGCAGAACTGTTGCTGCAATCCCTGCATGTAAAACTCATCTCTTTAGAGAAGCACATTCTGCCCCCACCTAACAACTGTACTTTTATTTTCTCCATCAGCCCATCCCCCACAGTTATGACCTTTTGTATCACTTGACCCTCCCTCCTAGATTGTAAGCTCTAAAGAGCAGGACCCTCTGATTCCTCCTGTATTGAATTTTATTGTAATTGTACTATTTGCCCTAACATTGTAGAGCCTGCGCAAACTGTTGGCGCTTTATAAATCCTGTATTATAATAATAATAATAATAATAATAATAATAATAATAATAATAATAATAATATATGACTGCCTAGTCAAGCCTCTCTCAGCCAGGGTTCCTCCAAAGGTTCCTAGGGGCCTCTTGTCACTTCCTTGGGCTGTATATGGAAGTGTCACCTACCAGCCGTTTCTGGATACTGAAGTCTGTCATCATTGCACTGACACACACAATTTTTTTCATTCAATATATTTTTATTCTAACTTTAATTTTAACAAGAGTGCAAAAAAAAAAAAAAAAATGAATAAAATGGTAAAGGAAGAAATCCAACTGGTCAGGAAAATGACTTGTCTGGAATGTGGAAGCGGAGTCGGTAATAATTTGTGTACAATACACAACGTGTTACATTATTATAACAAAGTATTGTAGAAAAGATCACACCATAGAAAATGGGGAAAGGAGAAAATAAACTCGGATATGAAGGTGACATTTGTGTAGGAGGAACACCTTAACAATTACCACCATTTTATTCTCCAGGGACTCTGCTTTCAGAAAATGTATGTTTTGGGGCTTTTATCTAATCTTCAGGCCCAAAATCTGCATTTTTCTTACGTCCTCCGACAGTCGCCGCCCACTCATACAGTCGTCACCAATGGGTATTGACTTCCGCTCCGCAGGAGTAGCTAGGCATAAGACTTGTTAGTCACAAAAGCTTTTAGCATAGACACAGAAAAAGGGTTTGTTGTATGGGCACTTCCGTGGAATACAACAGGCTTTAGGTGAGACACTGCACTTCGGCAGCACTGGAGAGGAGAAGCTGCTCTGAAAGTGATAAAGATAAAAGGACAAGGCGTCTCTAATTGCAGTAGGCTCTGAGTATTTATTAGGTTAAAAGTATAAAAGCACTCACATTTGGTAAATATGACATGGGCATTGCAAAGATCTAGGCATATAGGCTAGGTAAGTCGCGCTAATAAGTGATGTTGGCAAATATCCGCATAAATGTCAAATCATATAAATGTCCAATAAACGTCTAATGATCAAAGGCTGTCCCAAGTAACAGGAGTAGTCCGAAATCCTCAATAGGAATGTAAACCATCAGATAAGTGATCTCCTTACCAGACAAGGAAAGGGAATTCGCCCTGAGATACCAGGTGAAGTGGGTCCAGCAGTCTCAAATTCGGAGATAATGGAGTTTCTCCCGATGTTATATCAGATACATGTGAAAAAAAATTGCATATCCATAGCGTAATACTGTATGTTTATATTACAAACACCCGGATAGTGAGCCTCCACCAGTTGTGATGAAAGGGACAGCCACCACACCAGTATAGATACAGAATCAAATCTCAGCACGCAAAAACAATCTCAGAAATGACTTCTGTGTGTGCCATAACTCAAAAAAGTAAGTGCAGCCGTGTGGAAAGACAGCCAAGGTAAGATGGAGCCCAACACCAAAATCACTGCCGCTTACCAGATTAAATTAAGTGACAAGCCAAACAGTCTCTGTGAGTCCTCTGGATGTCCCAATGTCGATTGCTCCAAGTTCAGCCAAACCAAAGAGGAGACAGAAGGCAATCGATAGTGTAAAACCCAACAATATTTATTCACGATAAAGAGAGCAACTCACATAAAATTGCAGGTAGGGAGCGTGGATAGGATGCGAGCCGCCGGCCGGTCGGCTCCTTCGCCCGTCCTCAAACACAGAGCAGTGACGTCAGCACGCCGCGACCGACGCACGTTTCGTCAGATATGACGTTATCAAGGTACGGCCGGCGTGCTGACGACACAGCTTAAATACACCAGGAATCACGCCCCATGTGACCGCCAGGGGCGGATCAATCCGCCATCTTTCCGAAGATCGAAAGGCAGTAATGTCACATAGGATTGACAAACCGCCAATATTGTATTAGGTACTTCGTAGGGGGATTAAATAAAAATTTAATGCAAATGCATATAAAAACTATATAATAATCGCCTTAGCATCAGGTTTGTACATGATGCCCACACAAAATAAAAACTAAATGGTAAACCAAGTACTATTAGCGCCATCTACTGGCGAACACAAATAGTGCTAAGTTTTAAATAGATCATGTAAATGTCAGTCGCAGGAAGCGTGATACCTCACAGTCACCCAAATAATACTCTTATTAAAATCAAATATTGTCAAACAAATGACTCAGTACAATAAAAATTATAAACAAATTAATACATTTGATTCAATAGGTGACCAATAACGCCACCCAAAGATAAGGCTACATGTCTAATCCATATTGGCATATAGGTGCCAGTCACATAACTGTGATACTCAACCATTCAATTGAATAGTCAAATAAACAGGCATCCACATATGCCAATTTAATACTGACCAAATGGATACTAATAGGCAATATAAGGAGTATATGATAGTGAAACCATCAATATTACAGTATTCCTATAGAAAACAAACCTATCATCCCCAGAAAGTGGTATAATGAGTATAATTTAAATATCCAAATTATGATATAAATAAATTATTTTTTATACTCAAGCTGTGTCAATGAATGCATTGACATCAGTATCAACATTGAGTCCGTACGGCGTGTATGTTCTGACTCTATGGATCCATGACATCTCCATTCTGGAGATGCTTCGTACTAAAGGATCACCCCTCCAATGAGGGGAGAACTTATCAATCCCTAAAAACATCATATTCCTCGGATCTTTGTTATGGGCTATCAGAAAATGTTTGGAGACTGAGTGTCTATCAAAGCCCTTGCGTATATTGGCAATATGCTCGTTCAAACGAACATTCAGAGGACGCTTGGTCCGCCCAATATATTGTAACCCGCACGGGCACTGGAGCAGATAAACAACCCCAGTGCTCGTGCAGGAGACAAAGGGACTAATTTTGAAAGTCTTCCCATTACTGGTAGAGATAAATTCTTTGGTATTTTTCCGCTTAATACAGTTCAGGCGACACACTTGGTACCTATTACATTTATAATATCCTTTTAGTTGTTCCAAAAAAGTTGGTTGTTTAGTGGGTGCTTCAATAACGTTTGGGGCAACCAAATCATGAAGGTTTGGTGTCCCTTTAAAGATGACTCGAGGTTTTTCAACCATAATTCTCCTTAATACAGGGTCATTCTGTAGGATATGCCAATGACGTTGTATAATTTTCTTAATGCCCATGTGTTGGTTGGAGAAAGTAGTAATAAAGGAGGGACAGACATTGACATCAGTGCCCCCCCACGAGCACCAGGCGTCAACAAACTTAATCTGTCCATCCTACCAACCGCCTCCAGAGTCTCACTGAGAGACTCCGGATCATAACCCTTCTCCAGGAATCTCTCAGTGAGAGTCTGGGCCTGGGCAAGGAAGTCACCATCATCTGAGCAATTACGCCGTAGGCGCATGTATTGCCCTTTAGGAACAGCCTTCAACCAGGACTCATGATGACAACTGTCAACTGGTATATAGGAGTTCCTATCAGTGGCCTTAAAATGCGTCTTGGTGACAAACTTGTCATTTCGTATCGAAATAGACAAATCCAAAAAGGTGATGTTATTTTGGCTAATTTCGTAGTTTAGATGGATTCCCCTAGTATTAACATTAAGAGACTCCAGAAAACCGACAAGATCAGACTCATGACCGTCCCACAGGAGGAGGATGTCATCTATATACCTAGCCCACAACACCAAATGTGGTCTGTTGCGGCCATAGATGACATCCTCCTCCCAATGGGCCATGAACAAGTTGGCCAGGGACGGAGCGTACTTGGCGCCCATTGCGACTCCAGTATCCTGCTGGTAGAACTGGCCCCCAAACCAAAAATAATTGTGCTTGGTTGCAAAATCTAATAATTCCATGATGAATGAAATTTGTGTACTGGGCAAACCTGAATCTCTACTCAGATACATATTGACTGCACCCAAACCCAACTCATGAGGGATAATCGTGTACAGGGACAACACGTCTGCCGTCACCATCCACATACCATGAGTGGGCGTAAAATTGGAAAGTATATTGATTACCTGCCTAGTGTCCCGCACATAGGATGGCATCCTCTGTACCAAGGGCTGTAGATAAAAGTCAATATATTTCCCCACCCGGGACGTCACAGAGTCGATGCCACTGACTATGGGATGCCCCGGGGGGGAAGTCAGACTTTTATGTATCTTGGGTAGGTAATATATGATAGGGGTACGGGGACATTTAGGTACTAAGAAAGACGTCTCCTTCTTATTAAGAATGTTTAATTGATGTCCCCTATCAATAATACCCCCCAGTTCTCGTTTATACGGACCTTTGGGGTCTCTCGGCAAAACAGAGTAGGTGGAGCCATCATCAAGGATGCGACGCATTTCCCGTAGGTAATCGCATCTATCCAAGACAACAATGGCCCCTCCTTTATCTGCAGGCCTAATAATTAACTCTTTATTTTTACATTACACAAAGAATCAAGTCCTGCTTGTAAGTCCCTATTCAGTTTGCACCTATGGACCTTCATGGACTCAAGGTCCCTAAGGACAACGTCTCTGAAGACTTTAACTGATGGAGCTAAGGAACCTGGAGGGTTGAACAAAGAGGCATTCGCAAGCCCAGAATGTTGATACTGGGATAACATGCGATTCTCCTTCACAGGGTTGCTAGCGATGTAGCGTTTGATGTTCACTTTCCTAATAAATTTGTGAACGTCCATGTATGTCTCAAATTTATTAAGGGTTCTCGGGGGGGCGAATTTAAGCCCCTTGTCTAAAATCCGTTTTTCAGATTCAGACAGGACAACTTTACTTAGGTTAAAGATCCCAACTCCTGCTACATCCTTACTTTTTTTGAGTTGGATCCTTCTCCCCCCTCTGGTGCCTCGTCTTGTTCTGCCAGCCTCTTGGTGCCCTGATTCACCTTGGGAAAAACCCAACCTGGGTATCCCTGACCCAATTGTTGAGTACCCAAAAGTGGGGGGGCCCCAGTGTCTACAACCCTACGTTGTTGCAATGGCTGAGAATTGACAGGCTCCTCATCCTCAGGACATTCATTGTCCCTTAAGGGAAAAAATTGGTTCTTAGTTGGTACATTATAATATTGCCCACCCTGGCGTTGCTCATTGCCGTAAGAACCTTCCTCATAGTCACCATATTCATCCCGACCATAGTCAGAGTTAATCCATGGCTGGTTCTGCCTATAGTTAGGAGGTCCCTGTCTCCATTGGGGAGTCTGATCATATCTATAGGGAGTGTGTTGATCCGAAGGGTGGGGCCTCCATTGGGGGCCAAAATTACGGTAAGGGCCCTGCCTCCCACCATCAGGGCCCCGCCACTGAGGTCCATTCCATGGAGCACCACGAGGTCCCGTGGTGTTACCATTCCAATAATTAGGTTGATTGGAAACATAGGGTCCATTGCAAAGATCTGTCTGGAGTCTTCCTATCCGCTGTGCTGAGTGGTTGCAATGGGGACATCCGGTTATCCGCTTCCTGTAGATGCGTCCTTTCGTCTGTGTCTCAGCCTGGTCTGCATGAGATTTCCTGAAGGCAGGGTGTGGACGCAGCGGCTGGTGTCCAATAGAGCGGGTGGTGGGCGGTTACATGTTTCGGAGCTCAGCTCCTTCGTCAGACTGGGAGCTAGACTTTACTAGCTGTTATTTTGCCAGCTTTTGATAGTGGATCTTCGGATGAAGATGGATCATGCAGAGCTGGGAATCGGACTGGCCGCCCTGGTTCTCCAGGACAGAGGGTCAGATGGATCCCCAGCCTGCCATCGAGCGTTCGGCTATGGTTCGCACTGGCGCTATGAACGACCCATCCCTGCTCGCAGCAGGGATGCAGCCTGTGAGGTGGCTACCTCACTGGACGTTTTCTGTGGTCTTGTGCCGCAGTGTCCTGCATTATGGCTGACGGCATTCCCTGTCATATGAGGACAGCGGCTTTCCATTAATGGAGGCACCCACGCCATCCGGTACAGGAAAGTACTTTTCTGTGTGGGGGCCTCTGTCTGGGGTGTCAGTCTGTGTTGCTGTGTGTTTGTCTCATGTCTGTGTTGTTGTGGGGCTCCCGAATGCGATCCCTGCGGGGGTCCTCTTTAATAACTGCTAGCGCTGTGTGAGTGGGGGCCCTTTTCTCCTGTATCACTTGTGAGTGTGCTGTGGGATGATGCAGACATGTGTGCGGCGACCACTGCAGCTGAGCACCGCGTGGTCCGCCATTTTCGATGTGGGCGACATGCTGGCTTCACTGTGGGCCTTTTGCATTGCATACTGTATGGTGCTTTTGGCGCCATCTTGTGTGTGGCAGAACGATCGTCCAAAGCACATGTTGGCAGCCATTTTACCGAAGCCTTCCATTCACTTCTATGGGCAGCCATTTTCCCTGGGCCTGACAGCATATAGTTCAGCCTCTGGTGACCTCACTTCCTTTTCTCCTGGAACAGCGATCGGTGTGGTAACGCTCTGTGGGGCTCTGCAGACTATCTCTTCCATATCTCTCTGTGCTATCCTTCCTGGCTCAGTTTTGTCCCTTTTTGGGGGTCTGTGTATACAGTGATTATATTTGAAGGGCCAGTACCTTTTTCCCTCATTATTGGGCAATGGATTCTCAGGACAGCAAGTTCCCCCCAGCCTTGGTGGGGGACCCCAGTTCTGCTGAACCCCCCGTTATGCCTAGTTTGGCTGCTGTAGTGGCATCTTTGGTGTCATAAAAAGGAGGTGCTGATGGCTGAACGTACTACTAAAAAACAGCCCAGGTTATCTCTCTCCTCGGATTCAGATGGTGATGTGGCTGCTGTGGCTTTTCAGGGTCTCGCTCGTCTCTGGACCCTTTCGGGTCTGAGGGGGAGGCGGAGGTAGAGGGGGTTGATCTGTCTCCCCCGGGGTCGCCTGAAGAGCTTGCTCTCATGGACGAGCTGATTTCTTCTGTTAAGGAAATGCTGCATCTGGAGGATGAGCCCACTCCTCCGGCCATTGTGTCCTCTTTTGGGACGCATAGAACCCGCAAGTCGGCGCAGGTTTTCCCCTGCCCCGCTGAGTTTCATCACACAGTGAATGAACAATGGCGCATTTTAAAACGCCCCTTCACGGTGCCTAGTCGGTTTAAACTGCTCTACCCTTTTGCGCCCTCTATGGAGACGCGCTGGTGCGTGGCACCCCAGGTGGATCATGCTGTGGCCGTGTTAAACAAGGCTACCTTGGTTCCTACAGAGGATACCCCGGTTTTCCGGGATCCTACGGACAGGAGGTTGGAGTCTCTTGCCCGCCATGCATATATGGTGGCGGGCTCTATGCTCAAACCTATTTTCGCTTCTGTCATGGTGGCTCAGGCGGTGGCAGACTGGACTAAGGTGCTTAGATGCACTCTCGTGTCTGATTCTGCCCCACCAGCTACGCTGGAAATGGTGGACCAGATTCATCAGGGGGTCATGTATTTGTGCGATGCGGCCTTGAATGAGGCCCCTTTAGCTGCACGCCTCTCTAGTGTCGCGGTGCTTAACCGTCGACTGATCTGGCTGAAGAGTTGGTCGGCTGACCAATCGTCAAGGAAAACGGTGGCTGATTTTCCCTATGCTGGGTCTTGCCTTTTTGGCGAGGCTTTGGATACTTTGGTGAAAGGAGTCACTGGGGGCAAGAGCACTCTGCTGCCCCAAAATCCGAAGAACAAGTCCTTTCGCGGCAAGCGGGGTCCCGCCTTTAGGCCCTCTCAGGGGTCCTTTCGTGCCTTTAAGTCACAGTCCAAGGGCAAACCCTTCAAAGGCCAAGGTGGCCTGAAGAAGCCCTGGGCGGGTAAGCAAAAGTCCGGCCAGGCCGGTTCAATGCCTCATTCCGCCTCTGCCTGAAGGGACGCCCTCACCCGTATCAGGGAAGGGGGGACGTCTGCGCGGTTTCCTCCAACCTTGGCTGCTCCGTATTCCAGACAGGTGGGTTCAGGAAATCATTCGATCAGGATACAAGATCGAATTCCTTTTCTCGGCCGGCGGCCAGATTTTTTCCCTCAAATCTTCAGTTGACCCCAGGGCATTTATAGGACCTGCATAAAGCGGTGCAGGATCTCCTTGCCCAGGGGGTGATTGTCCCAGTGCCTCACCGGGACAGCTTTCGGGGGTTTTACTCCAATCTGTTCACTGTGCCCAGAAAGGAGGGCAAGGTGCGTCCTATCCTGGACTTAAAAGCTCTGAATCGCTTTGTGCGCGTTCAGAAGTTTCGCATTGAATCCCTCCGCTCAGTGGTGGCCTCCCTGAGTCCAGGGGAATTCCTGGCCTCTATCGACCTGAAGGATGCGTATCTACACATCCCCATTTTCAAAGGTCATCAGAGGTACCTTCGGTTCGCCATTGCGGAAGATCATTATCAGTTTGTGGCGTTACCTTTCGGTCTCGCTTCGGCTCCACGGGTCTTTACCAAAGTGCTGGCACCTGTTCTGGGCCTGTTGAGGGCCCAGGGCATTGCGGTCTTGGGATATCTGGACGATCTCCTGTTACGATCGAGTGGCAGTCAGAACCTGCTGTGCGATCTGTCCACTACGGTGCAGACGTTTCTGGAGTTCGGTTGGACCATCAACGTTCCGAAGTCGATATTGTCTCCTTCGGTTCACCTTCCCTATCTGGGAATGGTTCTGGACTCTGCTCAAGTGAAGGTTTTTCTGCCGGAGGACAAACTCCGGACCCTTCAAGACGAGGTCAGGTCCCTCAGGGACAACCAGTCCTCATCGCTCAGGACCTGTATGCGGTGCCTGGGGTTAATGGTTTCAGCCTTCGAGGCGATCCCCTTTGCTCAGTTTCGCACTCGATCTCTCCAAGCGGAGATTCGGGCCAGGTGGGACAGGCGACCTCAGTCTTTGGATCTGAGGGTCTCGTTGAGTCACCAGACCTGAATGGACCTTCTGTGGTGGCTCCAGTCCCCGGCTGTGTCGCCCTTCCGCCCGTTACTGTGGACAGTAATTACCACAGATGCCAGCCTGTCGGGCTAGGGTGGAGTTCTGGGCACCCTGTCTGCCCAGGGAACTTGGTCGGAGGAGGAATCCTCCCTTCCGATCAACATCTTGGAATTGATAGCGATAAAGCTTTGTCTTCTCCAGTGCTTGGAACGACTTCAGGGCCGTCCTGTTCGGGTACAGATGGACAATGCTACCGCGGTGGCTTTCATCAACCACCAAGGGGGCACCAGGAGTGCCAGGTCGGCCCGGGAGGTGGCCGACATTCTGTCTTGGGCCGAGACTCATGTCCCGGCGATATCGGCAGTGCACATTCCGAGTGTGGAGAATTGGCAGGCCGATTATCTGAGCCGCCAGACCCTGGACCAGGGGGAATGGTCCCTGCACCCAGAGGTCTTCCAAATGCTGTGTGCGAAGTGGGGATCCCCAGATGTGGATCTGTTCTCGTCTCGGGTAAACCACAAGGTGGAAAGGTTCGTGGCAAGAACACGCGATCCTCGGGCGGACGCCTCGGATGCGTTAGTGGCACCTTGGCATCAGTATCGTCTGATGCATGCCTTTCCTCCGATCCAGTTGTTGTCCAGGTTCCTTCGCAGGTTAGCCTCGGAAACCGAACTTGATGATTCTGGTGGCACCGGACTGGCCCCGCCGGTCCTGGTACGTGGACATCGTTCACCTAGCAGTCGAGCCTCCTTGGCGACTGCCACTGCCGGAAGATCTGCTGTCTCAAGGACCGATCTTCCATCCTGCTTTACAGTCGCTGGCTTTAATGGCCTGGCTGTTGAAAGCCAGGTCCTGAGGGACAGGGGTCTCTCCCCAGAGGTCATGCCTACTTTAATCAAGGCTAGGAAAGCCTCGTCTGGTAAAATTTATTACCGTACCTGGAAAGCCTACTTTGCCTGGTGTGAGTCCAGGGGGTTCTCTCCTCGCTCATACTCGGTGTCGAGAGTGTTGGCTTTCCTTCAGACTGGTGTGGACCAGCGTCTGGCGCTGGCCACGATTAAGGGCCAGGTTTCTGCACTGGCTGTTCTGTTTCAGCGCCCTGTGGCGTCTCATTCTTTGATTCGCACCCTCGTTCAAGGTGTGCGACATTTGGCCCCTCCTCAGAGGGAGCCTTTACCTCCATGGGACTTGAACTTGGTTCTGTCCGTATTACAGCGGGCTCCCTTTGAAAACATCAGGGAGATATCGTTGCCTCTGCTGTCTAAGAAGGTTGCCTTTTTGGTGGCGATCACTTCGGCTCGCAGAGTGTCGGAGCTGGCGGCCTTGTCCTGCCGCTCTCCCTACTTGGTGGTTCACAAGGATAAGGTGGTCTTGCGACCTCATTCGTCCTTCCTTCCTAAGGTGGTCTCTGATGTTGTCAGGGCGATCAGGGTTTACCTGTCGTCCACTGAATCCTTTCCCTCTTTGTCCTTCCTGAGGGACCTCGGAAGGGCATGGCGGCGTCTGCAGCGACCATTGCCAAATGGATCAGACAGACCATTGTACAGGCCTATGCCTTGAAGGGCCGGGTTCCACCCTTTCCTGTTAAGGCGCACTCTACCAGATCTCTGAGTACGTCTTGGGCCTACCGGCATCAGGCCTCGGTGGCCCAGGTGTGCAAGGCTGCGACTTGGTCGTCGGTGCACACTTTTTCCAAATTTTATAAGGTTGATGTTCTGCCATCAGCCGATGCCTCCTTTGGCTACAAAGTTCTCAGTGCGGCAGTGCCATAGGGGACCCTTGTTTTTTTTGTGGGTCCTTGGCTGTTGGGGTTATTTGCTTTCCTGGGCTGTTGCTCCTGTTGAGCCTGTTTCCGTTGCCCAGATGATGTGGGTACTGCGTTGCCTTTTCTACGGTTGCGTCTCCCACCCCTCATGTCTTCACTGCTTTGGGATATCCCATTGGTGACGACTATATGAGTGGGCGGTGACTGTCGGAGGACGTAAGAAAAAACTGAATTTTTGTAAAATCTTACCGTAAAATTCCTTTCTCTGAGTCCTTCGACAGTCGCCGCCCCCGCCCCTCTTTTGGGGTCTTGACCAGTAGGACAGCCCCCATGGGTGTGTCTATGCTAAAAGCTTTTGTGACTAACAAGTCTTATGCCTAGCTACTCCTGCGGAGCGGAAGTCAATACCCATTGGTGACGACCGTATGAGTGGGCGGCGACTGTCGGAGGACTCAGAGAAAGGAATTTTACGGTAAGATTTTACAAAAATTCAGTTTTTACCATGTGTGCAAAAATAATGCAAACACAGCTCTGGCAGTGAAAGGGTTAATGTGAGCAAGATGGGATCACTCTGCTGTGATCACATTAAAGCTCCCCCTAGCTGCAGCCTGGTAATAACATTTCTAGGAGGTCTATTCATTTATCTGCTACAGACTTCCCATCTTTGTATAAACGTCTACTGACATTTAGGGGTAAATTTTAGAACATTTACATAGCAATTCTCTCAGTGACAATGTATGTACATTCCTTCTGTGTGATTGGGGAAACAATGAATGTTATTAGGGGATTTGCTGAACTGGTTGAATATTTTTCATTGATTTAATGATGTTCGGAGCTCCTAAACCCAGGGTGGGTATGGGGAAAAATCAAGAGAGCAGCCTAAAAACATCAAATGAGGATATATGTAACGGGTCAAAATTAAGAGGTTTGTATACCAATGCCAGAAGCCTGGCCAACAAGATGGGAGAGCTGGAGCTACTGATGTTTGAGGAGGACTTAGATTTTGTGGGGATAACTGAGACTTGGTTTGACAGCTCTCATGACTGGATGGCGACCATTCAGGGTTATTCCCTTTATCGCAGAGATAGAGAAGGTAAAAAAGGGGGAGGGGTATGTCTGTATAGTAAGAACAGTGTACAGGTAAATATGAGGGATGATATTAATAATGGAGCTATGGACGAGGCAGAATCCCTATGGGTAGAGCTTCAAAGGGAAGGCACTGTGGGGAAGGTAATATTGGGCGTATGCTATAGGCCCCCCAACCAGAGGGAGGAGGGGGAGGCGGACCTCATTTTACAGATAGGATTGGCAGCAAGGATGGGAAATGTCATTATAATGGGGGACTTTAATTATCCTGATATAGACTGGGCAGAAGGAACCGCACACTCAGCCAAGGCTAGGCAGTTCCTAAATGTTTTGCAGGACAATTTCATGGGTCAGATGGTGAATGCACCGACAAGAAACAATGCGGTACTTGATCTACTGATTACCAACAATACAGACCTGGTCACGGATATAGAAATACGGGACAACTTAGGAAACAGTGACCATAGGTCAATTGGTTTCAGTATTAATTACAGTAATAGGAAACACAAGGGTAATATAAGGACACTGAATTTCAAAAGAGCCAATTTCCCTAAACTGCGCTCGCTGCTAGAAAATATCAAATGGGATAGAACCCTGGGAACAAAGAACACGGAGGAAAAATGGGAGTGATTCAAAAGCATACTAAACAAAGGGATTGACCAGTGCATTCCAAAGGGAAATACATTTAAAAGAGCAAAACTAAACCCTGGGTGGCTAAACTCCAACATAAAAATGCATATTAATACTAAAGAAAAGGCCTTCAAAAAATACAAGGGGTCATTGGCAGCATTTAAGCATTACAAAGAGTGTAATAAGAAATGTAAAGATGAAATCAGGGCGGTTAAAATAGAACATGAGAGACATATAGCGGAGGAGAGTAAAAAGAACCCCAAGAAATTCTTTAAGTATATAAACAGTAAGAAAGCGAGGCCAGAACACATTGGCCCCATAAAAGATGACAAAGGAAATATGGCCACTGAGGACAGAGAAAAGGCGGAAGTGTTAAATAATTTCTTCTCTTCAGTCTTCACAAAAGAATCGGGGGGCTACACGAACCCAGCTTGTAAGGCCGAACTAAACAACACACCTCAGGAAATACCGCCATGGCTAACAGAAGATAGACTTAAAACTAAACTAGAGAAACTTAACATAAATAAATCCCCGGGACTGGATGGCTTGCACTCGAGGGTTCTTAAAGAGCTCAGCCAGGTGATTGCCAGACCATTATTCTTGATCTTTAAGGATAGTTTACAGACGGGTATGGTGCCAGCTGATTGGAAAAAAGCCAACGTGGTACCAATATTTAAAAAGGGGCCAAGATGTATCCCGGGTAACTGTAGGCCGGTCAGCCTAACATCTGTAGTCTGCAAGATTTTGGAGGGGATGTTAAGGGACCACATACAAGACTTTAGTAATGAAAACTGTATTATTAGTAGTAATCAGCATGGATTCATGAAAAATCGTTCTTGCCAAACCAATCTATTAACCTTCTACGATGAAGTGAGCTGCCACCTAGATAAAGGTAAGCCTGTGGATGTGGTGTATCTGGACTTTGCAAAGGCCTTTGACACCGTTCCCCACAAACGATTACTGTACAAACTAAGGAATGTAGGTATGGACCATAAGGTGAGTACCCGGATAGAGAACTGGCTCCAGGGGAGAGTCCAGAGGGTGGTGATAAATTAGGAGTACAGTAAACCCCCCTCCATTGCGGGGGTTACGTTCCGGACCCAGCCGCGAAAAGTGAAATTCCGCGAAATAGAAAAACCCTATTAAAATGCATTGTAGGCATGATTTTTTTACTGTCACTGTACGTGTAGAAGCATTTTAAGGTCTTTAAACACACTTTTAAAACAATAGAAACTCATTTAAACACATAAAAGATACTTAGAGACAGAGCAAGAGCTATGAAAAACACAAAAATCTTTCATTTTTAATGATTTATATAGTAAAATAACATTACAAAAAAAAACGCGAATTACCGGGACCGCAAAAACTGAACCGCGATGTAGCGGGGGATTACTGTACTCGGATTGGGCGTGTGTGGAAAGTGGGGTCCCCCAGGGTTCTGTCCTGGGACCAATCCTGTTTAATTTATTCATAAATGATCTAGAGGAGGGGATATCTAGTACAATCTCAGTATTTGCAGATGATACTAAATTAGGCATGCCAATATCTTCTATGCAGGATGTGGAAACCTTACAAGCAGACCTGAACAAAATAACGGGGTGGGCAACTACATGGCAGATGAGTAGGGTTGAGCGGAAACCTAGATGTCCGTGTTCGACGGGTTCGGCCGAACTTTAAAAAAAAGTCTGGGTCCGTGTCCCGGACTTTTACCAAACTTTTCCCGGACACCGAACCCCATTGAAGTCAATGGGGACCCGAACTTTAAGGCACTAAAATGGCTCTAAAAACACCAATGGAAAGGGCTAGAGTGCTGCAAATGGCAGCAAAACGTAGTTAAGAGCATGGCAAGTGCTCTGCAAACAAATGTGGATAGGGAAATAACTTAAAACAACAAAAAAAAAACAGAAAAATAAAACAATGTTCTTCATCTCTGAAGGACGAGGCCCATAAGGAGTAGGAGGGAGGTTGAGGTGGTGGTGGATGTGGCGGTGTCATAGGCGTGCGCACAGGGTGTGCCTGGTGTACCTGGGCACACCCTAATCACCTAGGGCACATAGCATTATCGCTCTGTTTGCCAGTGAGGAGATGGGAAAGATCTCCCTCGCACCTGCTCTGCTCTATTTCTCTTTGCCAGCAGGGAGAGTAATGTATCGGGGCCATGTACATGTAGGCAAACACATGCATGTGTATTTCAACTTTGGGGTGCACACCCTAATGCAATAGGCTGCGCACACCTATGGGCGGTGTAGGTGGAAGCGGCGGTGGAGGAGGACCAGGGCCGGATTAAGAGCATCATGGTCTTGGTGCTGAGGATTTTGAAGGGCCTTAAGGGCCGTGCCTTGGCATGCACCCAGAGGAGGAAGGGTGCAGCCATGCATGCCTAATTCAACATGGGATGCTGTCTCTGAAGCCCATAAACACATCCATGCATCGGCAACTGTCCCTCCTTGTCCGGCCTTCGCGCTGTGTGGGGAGGTTCTGAGGGTGCTGCCTGGGGAAGCGAGCATAGAAGCCAGACTTCTGTGTTTACAAGTGACAGAAGAGCGGTCACAGTGAATATGGCCAACCCGGGGCCTATATAAAAGGTAGGGGCCTGCATGGAGCTGCAGCTCCAATAGCCCCTACGTTAATCTGGCCCTGAGGAGGAGGACGAGGTAGCCAACACTGCTTCTTTTCACAAATTTTAAATGAGGGTACACCCCAAAAGAGTGAGAAAGAGCAAAAATGGAACAATGGCTGGGTAAGGTCGGTATCCATTGCTATTCTGCACAAGGTACGGAAAAGTCCCGTGGGATCCATGCCTGGTTCATTTTAATGAACGTGAGCTTGTCCACATTGTCTCTGGACAGGCGGCTGCGCTTGTCTGTTATAACACCCCCAGCCGTGCTAAATACCCGTTCAGATAATACACTGGCTGCAGGGCACGCCAGCACCTCCAAGGCGTAAAGGGCAAGCTCAGGCCATGTGCCCAATTTGGAGACCCAGAAGTTGAAGGGGGCAGACCCCTCATTCACTACATGTAGGCGTGTGCACACATACTGCTCCACCATGTTGGTAAAATGCTGCCTCCTGCTAAGACGTTCCATCTGACCTGCTGGTGCTGCTGTTTGTTGTGGCGTGCTAACAAAGCTTTTCCACATTTCGGCCATGCTAACCCTGCCTTCTGAGGTGCTGGCGGTGCCCTGGTTGAGTTGGCGACCTCCTCCTCCTCCTCCTCTGCCTTATGCTTCCACTGTGGCCCCACTGTCAGATGGGAATGCCAGCAGCATCGCGTCTACCAGCGTGCGCTTGTACTCGCGCATCTTGCGATCGCGCTCCAGTGAGTGAATTAAGGACGGTACGTTGTCCTTGTAACGGGGATCCAGCAGCGTGGCCACCCAGTAATCAGCACAAGTTAGAATGTGGGCAACTCGGCGGTCGTTGTGGAGACACTGCAGCATGTAATCGCTCATGTGTGCCAGGCTGCCCAGAGGCAACGAAAGGCTGTCCTCTGTGGGAGGTGTATCGTCCGTGTCCTCTGTATCCCCCCAGCCACGCACCAGTGATGGCCATGAGCTGGCCTGGGTGCCACCCTGCTGTGAACATGGTTCCATCTCCTCCTCCAGCTCCTCCTCCTCCTCATCCTCCAGAACTGAGCCCCTGCTGGACAATTGTGTCCCTGGCGTTTGTGTGTGCAGGAACCCACCCTCGGAGCCCCTTGCGAATGACTGCCCTGAAAGCCTTTGAAATGTTACCTCTTCATCCTCCTCCTCCTCATCCTGTGCCACATCCTCTTCCATCATCGCCCGAATTGTTTTTTCAAGGAGGCATAGAAGTGGGATAGTTAAGCTGAGAACGGCGTCATTGCCACTGGCCATGTTGGTGGAGTACTCAAAACAGCGCAACAAGGCACACAGGTCTCGCATGGAGGCCCAGTTATTGGTGGTGAAGTGGTGCTGTTCCGCAGAGCGACTCACGCGTGCGTGCTGCAGCTGAAACTCCACTATGGCCTGCTGCTGCTCGCACAGTCTTTCCAGCATGTGCAAGGTGGAGTTCCACCTTGTGGGCACGTCACATATGAGGCGGTGAGCGGGAAGGCCGAAGTTACGCTGCAGCGCTGCCAGGCGAGCAGCAGCAGGGTGAGAATGCCGAAAGTGCGCACAAACGGCCCGCACTTTCTGCAGCAGCTCTGACATATCGGGGTAGTTTTTAAGGAACCTCTGCACCACCAAATTCAGCACATGCGCCAGGCAAGGGATGTGCGTCAAACCGGCTAGGCCCAGAGCTGCTATGAGATTTCTCCCGTTATCGCACACCACCAGGCCGGGCTTGAGGCTCGCTGGCAGCAACCACTCATTTGTTTGCTGTTCCATGCTCCTCCACAACTCCTGCGCGGTGTGTGGTTTGTCCCCCAAACAGGCAAGTTGTAAAACTGCCTGCTGTCGTTTACCCCTGGCCGTGCTGAAGTTGGTGGTGAAGGTGTTACGCTGTCCGGATGAGGAAGCGGAGTAGGAGGAGTTAGGAACAGGAGGCAAACTGAAGCGCCCTGCAATCCTCGGTGGTGGAAGGACATGCGCCAAATTGCTATCCGCCTCAGGCCCATCCGCCACTGCATTTACCCAGTGTGCCGTTAGGGAGATATAACGCCCCTGACCGTGCTTACTGGTCCACGTATCGGTAGTTAGGTGGACCTTGGCACAGATGGCGTTGCGCAGTGCACACCTGATTTTTTCCCCCACTTGGTTGTGTAGGGAAGGGATGGCTTGCCTGGAAAAATAGTGGCGGCTGGGCACGACGTACTGTGGGACAGCCACCGACATAAGGTTTTTAAAACTGTGCGTCTCCACCAGACGGAATGACAGCATTTCAAAGGCCAATAATTTTGAAATGCTGGCATTCAGGGCCAGGGATCGCGGGTGGGTAGGGGGGTACTTCCTCTTCCTCTCAAGTGTTTGGGAGATGGAAATCTGAACGCTTCCACGGGACATTGTGGAGATGGTTGTTGGTGACTCAGGTGGTGGTGTTGCTGACAGATCGTCTGTTTGCGGGGTGGCAGGTGCCGGTATCACTACAGATGTGGCTGGAGCGGCCGAGACTGCAGCAGAAGAGGAAGCAGGATGAGCCAGAGACGTTTCTTGGTTTTGAAGGTGTGTACTCCACTGCAGCTCGTGCTTTGCACTTAGATGCCTGATCATGCAGGTTGTGCTCAGGTTGAGAAGGTTTATGCCTCGCTTCAAGCTCTGATTGCACAGGGTGCAAACCACTCGTGTCCTGTCATCAGCACATTTTCTAAAGAACTTCCACGCTAGAGAACTCCTTTGAGCTGACTTTGGTGCGCTCGTTCCCTTGCTGCGTTGGGCAGTAGCGGGCGTAGTGTCTAGGGCACGGCCGCTCCGCTTCTGCACCCTGCTCCCTCTTCTGATGTGCTGGTGGCTCTGTGCGACCACCGCCTCTTCCTCCAAACCACTCAGGTCACCTGCATGACGTTCATTCCATGTGGGGTCAAGGACCTCATCGTCCTCCACATCATCTTCCACCCAGTCTTCACCCCTGCCCTCCTTGTCGGTCTCCACAATGCTGAACGCCGCAGCAGTTGGCACCTGCGTTTCGTCATCATCGGAGACGTGCTGCGATGATCCTTGCATGTACTCATCTTGAGAAATAAGTGGTTGGGCATCGCTGCACTCAATCTCTTCCACTTCTGGGGCAGGGCTAGGTGGATGGCCCTGGGAAACCCTGCTGACAGAGTCATCAAAAAGAAGAAGAGACTGCTGTATGGCTTGGGGCTCAGACTGCTTGCCTGATTTGCAAGGGGGTGAGGTGAAAGACGGTTGGACATCGGCTGCAGGTGCCAACTGTGACCTTTCTGCAGTAGACTGGGTGGGAGACAATGTGAAGGAACTGGAGGCACTGTCAGCAGCAAACCAATCTACTATTGCCTCCACTTGTTCTGGCCTCATCACTTCTAGGGGCGTATGATGTCCTACCAAATACTGATGCAGGTTCTGTCGCCTACTCACACTTGAGGAAGGTGTTTCACTTGTGCGTGTAGCTGGCACAGATCGACCACATCCTCTCCTTGCAACAGGAGCTCTAGCAGCAGCACCACCACGACCCAGGCCACGGCCCCTATTTGACGCTCTCCTCATATTTCTGAAATTTAAGATCTTGCCCTAGAAAGGTTTTATTGAATAGCGGAACAAAAGAACAACAGTATCGCACGGGTGTATCTCACAGTCAAATATGCAAACTATGCCGCAATTTAATGTTTTTTACACCAAAAGGGTGTGTATTGAATAGCGGAATAGGATAAAAAACTGTGTATCTCACACGTACAAACACAGACTAGGCCCGATTAAATTTTTTCCTACCCTAAAGGGAGGATGAGGAAGAGGAGTATGGAACAGGCAGCACCCTCAAATCTTCAGAAGTATGAGATGAACCCCAAAAACTTGGAAAGGTGGATCTCACACGTACCGACACAGACTATTCCGCAATTTAATTGAGCCCCAAAGGTTTTTATTGAATAGCGGAATAGGAAATATGATCAAAAAAAAGTGTATGTTTTTCACACGTACAGAAGCACACTAGGCCCCAATTACTATTGTTTGTACACCTAAAAGGATGGATGAGGAAGAGGAGGAGGAGGAGTATAGAACAGGCAGCACCCTCAAAGCTTCAGAAGTATGAGATGAACCCCAAAAACTTGGAAAGGTGGATCTCACACATACAGACACAGACTATTCAGCAATTTAATTGAGCCCCAAAGGTTTTTATTGAATAGCGGAATAGGAAATATGATCAAAAAAAGTGTATGTTTTTCACACGTACAGAAGCACACTAGGCCCCAATTACTATTGTTTGTACACCTAAAAGGATGGATGAGGAGGAGGAGGAGGAGGAGTATAGAACAGGCAGCACCCTCAAAGCTTCAGAAGTATGAGATTGTGTTCACTGTACCCCACAAAGATTGTGTTCACTGTACCCCATAAAGATTGTGTTCACTGTACCCCACAAAGATTGTGTTCACTGTACCCCACAAAGGTTTTGTTCACTGCACCCCACAAAGATTGTGTTCACTGTACCCCACAAAGATTGTGTTCACTGTACCCCCCAAAGATTTTGTTCACTGCACCCCACAAGGATTGTCTTCACTGCACCCCACAAAGATTGTGTTCACTGTACCCCACAAAGATTTTGTTCACTGCACTCCAAAAGGATTGTCTTCACTGCACCCCACAAAGATTGTGTTCACTGTACCCCACAAAGGTTTTGTTCACTGCACCCCACAAAGATTGTGTTCACTGTACCCCACAAAGATTGTGTTCACTGTACCCCACAAAGGTTTTGTTCACTGCACCCCACAAAAATTGTGTTCACTGTACCCCCCAAAGATTTTGTTCACTGCACCCCACAAGGATTGTCTTCACTGCACCCCACAAGGATTGTCTTCACTGCACCTCACAAAGATTGTGTTCACTGTACCCCACAAAGGTTTTGTTCACTGCACCCCACAAAGATTGTGTTCACTGTACCCCACAAAGGTTTTGTTCACTGCACCCCACAAAGATTGTGTTCACTGTACCCCCCAAAGATTTTGTTCACTGCACCCCACAAGGATTGTCTTCACTGCACCCCACAAGGATTGTCTTCACTGCACCCCACAAAGATTGTGTTCACTGTACCCCCCAAAGATTTTGTTCACTGCACCCCACAAGGATTGTCTTCACTGCACCCCACAAGGATTGTCTTCACTGCACCCCACAAAGATTGTGTTCACTGTACCCCACAAAGATTTTGTTCACTGCACCCCACAAAGATTGTGTTCACTGTACCCCACAAAGATTTTGTTCACTGCACTCCAAAAGGATTGTCTTCACTGCACCCCACAAAGATTGTCTTCACTGTACCCCATAAAGGTTTTGTTCACTGCACCCCACAAAGATTGTGTTCACTGTACCCCACAAAGGTTTTGTTCACTGCACCCCACAAAGATTGTGTTCACTGTACCCCACAAAGATTGTGTTCACTGTACCCCACAAAGGTTTTGTTCACTGCACCCCACAAGGATTGTCTTCACTGCACCCCACAAGGATTGTCTTCACTGCACCCCACAAAGATTGTGTTCACTGTACCCCACAAAGATTTTGTTCACTGCACCCCACAAAGATTGTGTTCACTGTACCCCACAAAGATTTTGTTCACTGCACTCAAAGGATTGTCTTCACTGCACCCCACAAAGATTGTGTTCACTGTACCCCACAAAGGTTTTGTTCACTGCACCCCACAAAGATTGTGTTCACTGTACCCCACAAAGGTTTTGTTCACTGCACCCCACAAAGATTGTGTTCACTGTACCCCACAAAGGTTGTGTTCACTGCACCCCACAAAGGTTTTGTTCACTGCACCCCACAAAGATTGTGTTCACTGCACCCCACAAAGATTGTGTTCACTGTACCCCACAAAGGTTTTGTTCACTGCACCCCACAAAGATTGTGTTCACTGTACCCCACAAAGATTGTGTTCACTGCACTCCAAAAGGATTGTCTTCACTGCACCCCACAAAGATTGTGTTCACTGTACCCCACAAAGGTTTTGTTCACTGCACCCCACAAAGATTGTGTTCACTGTACCCCACAAAGGTTTTGTTCACTGCACCCCACAAAGATTGTGTTCACTGTACCCCCCAAAGATTTTGTTCACTGCACCCCACAAGGATTGTCTTCACTGCACCCCACAAGGATTGTCTTCACTGCACCCCACAAAGATTGTGTTCACTGCACCCCACAAAGGTTTTGTTCACTGCACCCCACAAAGATTGTGTTCACTGTACCCCCCCCCCCAAAGATTTTGTTCACTGCACCCCACAAGGATTGTCTTCACTGCACCCCACAAAGATTGTGTTCACTGTACCCCCACAAAGGTTTTGTTCACTGCACCCCACAAAGATTTTGTTCACTGCACTCCAAAAGGATTGTGTTCACTGCACCCCAAAAAGATTGTGTTCACTGCAGCCCACACACAGAAAAATGGATGTGGATCACTGACACCTGCCTATCTCCTATCCCACACCACACAGCAATATCGATTGTAGTTTGTAGAACACAGTTTCCCTAAAATTCAGCAGACTCTATCCCTAAAATGCCTACAACTCGCCCTGCCTAAACACTCCGACCTGTCCCTCAATTCTATCCGGACACAAATGGTTTTTTCCTGCCTATCTTTCCCTAATCAGCAGCCAGCACGTTGATGTGTGCTCTGTCCCTGATCTAAGCAGCAGAATGAAGACGCTGCGGCTGCCTGGAACTTATAAAGACTTGGTCACATGCTTCAGACGGCCAATCACAGCTACTGAGACATTTGCAGGCATGGCTGGGATGGCTTAAGGCACACCAGTTAAACGATTGTTGATTGGCTGTTGAAAGCCCGCCATGAAAAGAGCGCCAAAGCATGCAAAACCCGGAAATAAAACGACCGAACACGGATTTTTACCCAAATATACAGTAAAGTGTCCGTGTTCGTGTTCGGGTAACAAAAATCCAATTATTCGGTACGAACACGAATAATACAGTCCGTGTTCGCTCAACACTACAGATGAGGTTTAATGTTGAAAAATGTAAAGTAATGCACTTGGGTGCCAGAAACCAGAAAGCAAGCTACTCACTAGGGGGGAACCTCTGGGTGAGTCTAGGATGGAAAGGGACCTGGGGGTACTGGTAGACAACAGGCTTGGCAGTGGCATGCAATGCCAAGCCGCTGCAAGTAAAGCCAACAGAATACTGGGTTGTATAAAAAAGGAAGATTCACTCCAGAAATAAAGAGATTATTCTCCCGCTCTACAAGACTCTGGTCCGGCCACATCTGGAGTATGCTGTCCAGTTCTGGGCACCGGTCCTCAGAAAGTATGTGCTGGAACTGGAAAGAGTCCAGAGAAGGGCAACAAAAATAATTAGGGGAATGGAGGACATCAGCTATGAGGAAAGACTGCAAGCACTGAACTTATTCTTTCTGGAGAAGAGACGATTGAGGGGGGATATGATATCAATGTACAAATACTGTACTGGCGACCCTAGCATAAGGAACAAACTATTCAGAGAAAGGAGATACAATAAGACACGTGGCCACTCACTAAAACTAGAGGAAAGGTGGTTTAACCTTAAAGTGCGTAAGGGGTTCTTCACTGTAAGAGCGGTAAGGATGTGGAATTCTCTTCCACAAGCAGTCGTATCAGCAGGGAGCATTGATAGCTTCAAAAAACGATTAAATGGGCACCTTAGAGACCACAACATACAGGGGTATACAATGTACGGTTAAAAGCAAACACACACACACATCATAGGTTGAACAGGATGGACTGATGTCTTTTTTCAACCTCACTAACTATGTAAAAAAAATGGAAAATGTGATATTTGGACACTAGATGGCGCTAATTGCTATGATACTGAGCACCATCTAAAGGACAAATGAGGTAATTTTGGTTTTAAATCAATGGTTGGTTGAATCCTGTGGTTTTATTTTATTTATGTCCTTCAATGTGTACTATATTTATAAATGCATAAGTATGATCACAGGGATTTGTATGACCCCTCCCCCCGACATAGGAAACTAAGGGGTTTATGCAAAGAATATGTTGGGTGAGTGTGACAAGGATGTGTCCAGCCGTGACAAATTCTGGCCGTATTCTAATAAACACAGTGATTTCCTATAATCGTCAGCTCCAACTAGTGGCCATAATGAGGTATTCGTTCCAAAATACCTCAATCAGAAAAATAGTTCAATACCGCATTATGGCCACTAGTTGGACCCAATGATCATAGTAAATCACTGAATGAAACAAAATAAGACCAACATTTGTCATGGATGAATGAATGATTGTCATATTTGTTCATCTGTTTTATAAAAACGAAACATGTAAGTGAAGTGGTAACTATTGAGCCAATCCCTTCATCAAACCACACATAATATCTCCCTTCAAAGGGAAAACAGAAATTATTTACAGAAAATCAAACAGTATAAATATTTTCCAACCAATAACCTCCACCCAGACAAGATATGTAGAAATATAAAGACAAGCGGTGTTACCTCTCGTGCCGCACTCCGCCAAGCCACCCAAACCCACACAGGAGCAAAGGAAAGAAGTTCTCACCTAGTTTATCTCCGAGTTCTCCTTCCCTCCTGTTGGGGGATGGGAGAAGGATGGACTGAAGACAGAAAGACACGCTTCGGGGTCACCACGGGTAAGTAAAGCCTTGAAATGAAGGACATCAACTTCAGAATTTCTGTCTTGTCTGTGTAAAGTTTACTGATAAAGATATATGGGATCTCAAAGCTTCTAGCTCTGTAACCCGCTATATCATTATCAGTAACTGTCACACAGACAAGCAAGACATTCTGAAGGTGATTCCTTCATTTCACGGCTCTACTTACCACTCTACACCCCAAAATTTACTCAGCCAATGAAAAGTCAACAAGGTACAACACTTCATCCATGTCTCTGGTGATCTCTTATCTCCTTATCAACGGTTTCTTACATCATGAAGATCAGCCATGGAGTATATCTGAGGTGTATATAAGGGTGTTCTTCTTCCCCACATGTCCAGCAACATTCATATAGAAGAAATTTCCCGCACTCAAGGCACTAATACACCTCGAGGGTTGTGTAGGATCCCTGATGTACAGGAAGACAGGAATTCAGTGAGGAACAATTCCCTCACTCAGGACAGGAAAGCGGCTTCTCCCCTGTGTGAGATCTCTGATGGGTGTAAAGATGGGACTTCTGTGAAAAACATTTCCCACAATCAGGACAGGAATACGGCTTCTTCCCTGTGTGAGTTCTCCGATGTCTGGAAAGACCGGACGTATCTGAAAAACATTTCCCACACTCAGGACAGGAATACGGCTTCTCCCCCGTGTGAGATCTCTGATGTGTGTTAAAGCTGGACTTCACTGAAAAACATTTCCCGCACTCAGGACAGGAATACGGCTTCTCCCCCTTGTGAGATCTCTGATGTGTGTAAAGTGTGTACTTCTGTGAAAAACATTTCCCGCATTCAAAACAGGAAAACGGCTTCTCCCCCGTGTGAGATCTCTGATGTGTGTAAAGATGGGACTTCACTGAAAAACATTTCCCACACTCAGGACAGGAAAACGGCTTCTCCTCCGTGTGAGATCTCTGATGTGTGTGAAGAATAGACTTCCGTGAAAAACATTTCCCACACTCAGGACAGGAAAACGGCTTCTCCCCCGTGTGAGATCTCTGATGTTGGTAAAGATTGGACTTCACTGAAAAACATTTACCACACTCAGGACAGGAAAACAGCTTCTCCCCCGTGTGAGATCTCTGATGGGTGTAAAGATGGGACTTCTGTGAAAAACATTTCCCACACTCAGGGCAGGAAAACGGCTTCTCCCCCGTGTGAAATCTCTGATGTGTGTAAAGATGGGACTTCACTGAAAAACATTTCCCACACTCAGGGCAGGAAAACGGCTTCTCCCCCGTGTGAGATCTCTGATGTCTGGAAAGAGTGGATTTCACTGAAAAACATTTCCCACACTCAGGACAGGAAAACGGCTTCTCCCCCGTATGAGATCTCTGATGTGTGTGAAGAATAGACTTCCGTGAAAAACATTTCCCACACTCAGGACAGGAAAACGGCTTCTCCCCCGTGTGAGATCTCTGATGCTTGAGAAGATCTGCTTTTGTTACAAAACATTTCCCACACACAGGACAGGAAAGGGGCTTTTCCGCGATGTGAGATCTCTGATGTCTGTAATGATTAAACTTCTGAGAAAAACACTTCCCGCACTCAGTACAGGAAAGCCTCTTATCTGTTGGAAGGACGGCAACGTCCCTCACAGTCTGTGGTTCCTCAGGATAAGAGGAATACGATGGTCCGGCACCGTCCATCACAGTCTGAGGCTCATCAGGATAAGAGGAATACGATGGTCCGGCACCGTCCCTCACAGTCTGAGGTTCCTCAGGATAAGAGGAATACGATGGTCCATCTACACTGTGTGGTCCCGGATGGACATTTGAGGTAGCCGGGTTTTCTCCTGGACTATACTGTGTGATGTCCTCATCTTCTACTTTACAGTTTGGAGACAAAGTGAGACAATCCTCTGAGGTTTTCCTCATCTCCCATCCATGTACTAAAATAGAAATACAAAGATTATTACTAGACATCAGCAGATTGGTTCCCCTAGACCAGGACTCCGCCCATATCAGGCAGCTTTGTCTCTGAGAATCTTACAATTCTCCCCTCAAGGTAACTAGTAAATGGTAGAGGGTGACTAGATGTCCCAGGAGCCACACATCAAGTCAAGACCTGCTGTATGATAGTAAATGGCAGTCTCAGTCTGGACCTATGCCAGGCCACGCCTTGATGTGCGGGACACCTACTCACTATCTATCGATGTATAAAATGTCCAGCTGGTAGAAAATAGGTGTAACAAAAAAGAAACCATATTATGTGTATATATAGCAGTGGGTAGAGGGGAGAGCAGAAGTCAGGACTATGTAATGTACAACATAGAGTATATAGAGTATATAGTGCAAGGGGTCAGGAGTATGTAATGTACAGAATATTGTATAAGATACAACTGATAGGACTATATAGTATCAGAATGATGTAATGTACAACATAGAGTATATAGTGCAGGGGTCAGGAGTATATAGTGCAGGGGTCAGGAGTATGTAATGTACAACATAGAGTATATAGTGCAGGGGTCAGGAGTATATAGTGCAGGGGTCAGGAGTATGTAATGTACAACATAGAGTATATAGTGCAGGGGATCAGGTGTATGTAATGTACAACATAGAGTATATAGTGCAAGGGTCAGGTATATAATGTACAACATAGAGTATACAGTGCCGGGGTCAGGAGTATGTAAGGTGTAATATGAATGTCGAATCCCTCCGACATCAAAAAGGCAGGATAACTCCTCCAAAAGTCAGGGGCGGGCTAGCATTTCATCCCACGGCTGAATCCATGCCATAAATACCGGGACCAAGAAAGGATATTGGGTGCCAGTCACTTTTGTCTTTTTAACCATTTACTGACCCGACCGCCGTCATTATACATCGGTCGTTTAAAGCTAAATACCGGGGTTATGGCTGCAGATAGCAGATAGCTGCCATAACCCCGGTATTTTTTTAAACAGCGGGCGGCCAGCGTTCAGATAAGCGTGGTTCCAGTGGTGTATTCGCTGCGGGATCACCCTTACGGTGCGGCGGAAGAGGTGCCCCCTCTGCCTCCCGCCACATCTCGGCCGTTTTCCCTGCTTACCGCACCCACCGGCAGCAGGGAAAACGATCTGGTCCCAGATCCTCAGAGACAGGAAGTCGAGTGAGGGAAAGATGGCCCCCACTCGACTCTATGGTCGTTGCCTAGCAACTGGTTTAAAGGGCTAATTTTTTTTTCAACAATTTTTTTTTCCTATTTTAGTGTAGATGTGAGATCTGAGTCTTTTTGACCCCAGATCTCACAAAAAAGAGGACCTGTCATGCCTATTTCTATTACAAGGGATGTTTACATTCCTTGTAATAGGAATAAAAATGATCAACATTTTTTTTTTTTTTTTTTAAACTGTGTAAAAATAAAAATAAACAAAATAAATAGGAACAAAAAAAAAATAAATAAAGCGCCCTGTCCCCGTTAGCTCGCGAGCAGAAGCGAATGCATACACAAGTCCCGCCCACATATGTAAACGGTGTTCAAACCACACATGTGAGGTATTGCCGCAATCGTTAGAGCGAGACCAATAATTTGAGCTCTAGACCTCCTCTGTAACTCTAAACTGGTAACCTGTAGAAATTTATAAAGCGTCGCCTATTGGGATTTTTAAGTACCAAAGTTTGTCGCCATTCCACGAGCGTGCGCAATTTTGAAGCATGACATGTTGGGTATCTATTTATTCAGCGTAACATTATCATGACGTGGGACGTCACTACGGAGTGAAGCAGCGGTCATCTCGTTGGCGGTCTAACATTTCTGGCAGATAAGCTCTTTTTACTCTTATTACCTGTAAGCATTTATTTGGCATAAGGAAATTAAATGGTGGTTCATTAGGTGTTGCACTATGGTTTTCTTTTTTGCTTTTTTCTGGTATATATGAGTGATCAGTCTGCCTTGTACCATCTGTATGGAGTCGCACCTAATTGGCTTGATCCTGGAATCACTGAGGATTTCTGGAGGAGCAGTTTGGTGGAACCTTTGAGCCTTCTTTTATTAGTGGGACGGTAAGCGGCAGTGTGATTGGGGTTGCTCTCTATCTCTGGTGGTGTTGGCACTTCAAGGAGACCAATCAGCTGGACCCTACCTATACCTGGACTTTTTATATAGCGCTAATTTTGTAAAATTATCTTTAATATTATGGAAAAAAAAAAAAAAAAAAATCGGGCTAACTTTACTGTTTTCGTATTTTTTAATTTGAAAAAATGAATTTTTTCCAAAAAAATGGTGTTTGGAAGACCGCTGCACAATTATGGTGTGATAAAAAATATTAGTAAACCATAAAAGTGTAGCGCTAAAAATATTGATGATCAAAAATTGAAAAATAGTGTCCAAATAAATGGAAGAAAACCACTAATCACAATAATGTTTGTAATAGAGAAAAAAGTGTCCAAGTGAATAAGTCCCAATATAAATGATATAAAATGAAATCATGAATCCACGTGCACAATGTTGCAAGAAGTGATTCAGCCCGTGACGCCCAGGGTATGAGAAGGAAGGGAACACCTCGGTGGTGGGATATATTAAGCAGCTTACCAGATTTCCGTGGCTGTTCAACTTAATGAACCAGCCTCTCCCAGCTAGTAATCAAGACCGTTGACGATCCGGTGTTCAAGGGATGCTTAATTGATGCAAATAAACCACTTCTCAAGAAACATATAACGGATCAGTGCAGGATTCGTACTCCTCAGTATTTTTCACCAAACATAAATGAATATGTGGGAAGAAAAGAAAGCGAAGCCCATAGCGTAATCCCATTTAAAAACAGTATTCCATTTTATTAAAAAATATTACTCACAATATCTCAAGAACAAACAGGCTTGTCAAATCATTAAACCTGGGGATGAAGATGCGGCGTCCCGCGAATAATCCCACGTGGCAAAGGATGATGGAGGCCGGCTATTTTCCAGGGGGCGTGTGGATGTTGCGTCTGGAGTCGCCAACGTTTCGTCTCAATAGACTTCGTCTGGGCGTGACGCCCAGACGAAGTCTATTGAGACGAAACGTTGGCGACTCCAGACGCAACATCCACACGCCCCCTGGAAAATAGCCGGCCTCCATCATCCTTTGCCACGTGGGATTATTCGCGGGACGCCGCATCTTCATCCCCAGGTTTAATGATTTGACAAGCCTGTTTGTTCTTGAGATATTGTGAGTAATATTTTTTAATAAAATGGAATACTGTTTTTAAATGGGATTACGCTATGGGCTTCGCTTTCTTTTCTTCCCACATATTCATTTATGTTTGGTGAAAAATACTGAGGAGTACGAATCCTGCACTGATCCGTTATATGTTTCTTGAGAAGTGGTTTATTTGCATCAATTAAGCATCCCTTGAACACCGGATCGTCAACGGTCTTGATTACTAGCTGGGAGAGGCTGGTTCATTAAGTTGAACAGCCACGGAAATCTGGTAAGCTGCTTAATATATCCCACCACCGAGGTGTTCCCTTCCTTCTCATACCCTGGGCGTCACGGGCTGAATCACTTCTTGCAACATTGTGCACGTGGATTCATGATTTCATTTTATATCATTTATATTGGGACTTATTCACTTGGACACTTTTTTCTCTATTACAAACATTATTGTGATTAGTGGTTTTCTTCCATTTATTTGGACACTATTTTTCAATTTTTGATCATCAATATTTTTAGCGCTACACTTTTATGGTTTACTGTTATTTTTGAGTCACTGTTGGTTGATTTTGTGTTGGCTGCTGACATACATCTACTAATTATTTATCATATTAGCGCGGAAATTTTTTCTATTTTTTGATAAAAAATATTGCAATGATCTTCATTTTATTCTCTAGGGTCTCTGTTAAAAAAAAGATATAATGTTTGGGGGTTCTAAGTAGTTTTCTAGCAAAAAAAAAAACAGATTTTAGCTTGTAAACACCAAGTGTCTAAAATAGGCCGGGCTTAGAATGGTCCAGGAGGTGAGGGGTTGGAGGTGAGGGTTGGGGGGGGGTCTCAGATACCATGGCAGATCACTTACAGACTCTGCAGATGAATGTCTATTCTCACAGTGTCAGAACCTAGAAGCCGACTGAGTAACACTGTAAGCACATTCCCAAATTTCAGTGCGTTCTCCAAGTGAGTCACCAGGCCCTCCTTAGAGACCGGCCTTCTTCATGGCTCCTTCCAGCAAGGGGCCTCCTCTGGGTCTCCTCCTTGGCACAGCTTCCTCCAGACCAGGCAGGACAGCTTCACAACCACTTCAGCACATGTTAGGCCCCAAAACAGGCCAATGGACCTAACAGCAGAGCTCCATCCAGAAGCCCCTCCCTACACCTCATCCCAGGGGAAGAGAGCGAGCACATGGCCTGTCACATATATTTATTTCCTCCCCCAGCATGCACCAGTGACATAAACCTCCTACTGGATTGGCTGACAGAAATATAAATATTCTTAATGTAAGACATTAAACCCAAAGAAAATATTTATTATATTGCAGCTTATCGATTCTTCGATTTGATGTTAGTTTTCCTTTTTAGGATTTCTTCTATTTTCATCTGGTGATCTGGCCAGTAAATCTGTTCTATAAAAGCTCCAACTCTAAAGCAGAATGTATCAGTTACTGGGAAGGGGCAGACCATTTACCACTGACAGGGGTGCTTACAATGATCAGCTTTTATTTATTCTTGTAAAACCTTTATCCTAAAGGAAAAAATAATTTGCTGTAACTAATTATAAGGTGTGAGATGGAGTTTGGCTTCAATTTGTTACTGTTTTTAAATCTGATAATACATCTAACACCCCCTCCCCCCCCCCAGACTGATAATGCTGCTGTCTCCAGAGTGGGGGCGCTCTAATACAGAAGGTGTGACCAGGTGAAAACAGAGGGGAAAAAGCCTTAAAAAGAAAAGTAATGCAGCCACCACATCTAATGATTGGTAAGCTGCAATGTGTGACATTTTTGGTTTTGGGTTAATTATCATTTTAGTTTGGTTGGTGAAATGTCATACTATGTCCAGTGATAGCGGTGACATCTACTGGCCACAGTGAGAAATCACAACTCAGCTTAGCTTAGGGAAAAACCAGGCGAAAAACTGAACAATCAGTCTGAGCTAAGTACAGCCCAGCCAAAAACTAACATGACATAGTAGTCCCTATTTAAGACATAGCTGTAACTCCAGATCCCCGTCTCCTTTTTTCTGACTGCTCAGATAAACTGTCTAAATTCTGGACTATGGGCAGATGTAAAGAGAGGAAAGCAGATAAAGGGGTACAACTTATGTAGGAGGATTTGTTTCATTTCTGTGTATCCCCTGAGGACAGTCACTTCACTGGGTATATGGAGGGTTTACACCCACTCAAAATGTGCACATGAGACAAGTTGCAGAGGTCCCACACCGCTGCCTCCCATCTCCTGAGACTGCACTCAGTGACTTGGGTGTGAGACTATACAGACATATCCCTCCACCCAACACAGCCAGCAAATAACAGAGCAAGTAACCCTGGGAGAATTGTTCTGTCATATTTTGCTAGACCCCGGCATGGGGCAGAAGACCCAAAAAACATACCCCAGGTGCCTAGGTCTAGTAATGCCTATGGTGAAAATGAACATTTTGCTGCCAGCTGAACCCCAGAATCTCCATAAATCCAGTCTAGAGACATAAATTGTGTCTGCAGCACAGAGAAGGAAGATTATCCGAGAGAAATACAGGACGGGGAACACAGCTCAGGAAAGTGACCAGGGGATTACAGACTGATATCACCCAGTCCCCGCCCTACTCTGGACCAATCAGTGAGCAGTATGGGTGGAGGAATGTATTTAGTGTTAATGACCCACCTGTGCTGATCTCTGTAGGAGTGTCCTCCTCTATAAATGTCCCCGTTATTCCATCCTCCTCCATAGACTGCTGATCATCCCTCACATACCTCTCTTCTTCTTCTGCTTTAACCTCAAATTCTATATCGATTGGATCTCCACTCTAAACCAAGAAAATGAGAGAGAATATCATCTGTAAAATATAAGATTTATTATTGTGACATCACATAAAAATACACACATTGTCTCCATGAGTCTGTGTTTTATAATCTCGTTCTCACCAACCTTGTAACATGGAGGGATGGTGTGACCTTCCTGTGTGGAATCCCAGGAATACAGAGGACGGGGACATCTCTCTGGTGGGTTCCTGGTATTAGGTGGCTCCATCATATCCTTGTGTCCTTCTGAAAACTCCTCCATCACTCCATACTCCTCATCCTCCTCTTTATACTCTTCTTTAACATCAATATTATCATCCCCGAGGTTTCCACTCTGAATATATAATACAACATTCATTGTAACAAACATGCTGTGTATAAACCAGAACTACCAATAATTGCCACTCATCTACCTGATGATGGTGAGGGATGGTGTGACCTTCTTGTGTGGAATCCCGGGAATACAGAGGACGGGGACATCTCTCTGGTGGGTTCCCATTACTGGATCCATCTGTAGGAAACACACACACTGACTGAATACATTGTTTCTATGTGTTTATCAGATGATGGGGGATCTAGGTGGAGCCTCCGTACTGCTCTCTCCTTTACAATAAAGTCTCCTCTTACCCGGTGATGTGAGGGGCGGCTGATTCTCCATCATGACGTCCTTGTAGAGATCCTTGTGTCCTTCTAAATACTCCCACTCCTCCATGGAGAAATAGACAGTGACATCCTGACACCTTATAGGAACCTGACACACACAATGATACAGTCACCATCCAGACACATCCCTTGTCTGTTACTGGATAATGTCCCAGAATTCCCAGCACCGCTCACCTCTCCTCCATGATCTCTCAGGTGACTTCTAGAATCTTCTTTGTATTTCTCTATTCTATCAGGGAGGGAGGTGGAGGCAATGTGATGGTCATGCGATCTCCAGACTTCACAGGAGGAAAACTCTAGATCTGAACACAAATAGTAAAATCAAATGAAATTCCCAGAATCCTCCTCACCTCACCATTCAGGTTTCCATTTGATTAAAGCCCCACCTCAGACTGAGGTATAATTTACCCACACAGGACCCCCACACTACGCAGGGTAAAAAGCTTGTTGCAGGCATTCTGACATCATTACATACAACGCAGGACCAACAGTCCCACTTTGCTAATGAGGATGCCAAGGGTCCGCCCACATCCTAAGAGAGGAGAAGAATAAGCTAGATGGAGGGACATTGGGGGAGGAGCTGTGAGGTCAGTGTGATGTCATAGGACATATAGACTCGGGATGGAGGGACATTTGGATGGGGAGATTTGAGTGGCCCTATATATGAGGATCCTGTGCTAACCAAGTCATTGTTCCCGGGTGCCTCCCACTTCTAAAATAAAGAGTGAACTTTGACCTTTACCATACAGAAATCTGTGAAAGTAAGCTCTCATGTGAGCAGGTGACGTGCGGAGGAACGGAGTGTAAATAGCAGACAATTTTCTCCAGAGTTCCTAATGGTGGGGATGGATTTTGCTGCATGCTGGTGCCAAGTTTCCACCCCCCGGGGTCACTGCAGGGGTGGAGAAAAGCTGTGTAAGAGGATATGGAGGAGAGATGAGGAGGAGATCCAGGAATCGGGATAAAGGTCAGGACAAGCAACAGACGAGCGCATCCAAGAGATGAAGCCGGGGTCACTACACAGAAAATCAATCCAAGGAAACAACAGGCAGGAGGAGGAATAGCAAGAAGGAGATCAGAGACAAATGAGAATATTGCTCAGCCAATGGGAGATTATCTTAGCATGACTTACATGATGGAGGAGGGGAGGAAGTCACTTAAGGTGACCATAGATACATGGAAATTCAGCTGGTTCAGCAGGGATCGGTCACATTTCCATCCATGTGTGGTCAACTTTGGAAGCAAGATATATTAATCATCAACTGATCCCCTTGAAGGGGTTAATCTACTTATTACCTCTTCTGCCCCCAGATCCTGCAGTGTCTCCCTCTACGTTCTATGGAACGTCCTCTTTACCTAACATCACTTCCTGTCTGTATTCCATAGAGACTTCCTGTCTGGGTAGAGGTGAGATCACCACCTTGTGGAGCTCAGAGGAACTGCAGCCCTGAGAACCGTCTGGTAGTGTGAACACGGCCTTGTGCTGTGTGTGTATGTACTGTATATCCTTCCCCTTTCTCTCCTCCCTGAGTGTGTATGAAGAGGCGGAGCTCCTGCTGGAACAGCGGTCGGAGGAGGAAGCCGAGTCTAGGAGGGAGACTGACAGAAAGCGCAGCAGACTTGCAGGAGTGAGCGAGGAGGATCCAGTTCCTTTGCCATCGGAGGTGAGGAGAGTGTGAAGGATGTTTGTGACTCTGGTAGATGAAAAGCTGGGAATCATATTGCTCTGGTGAGTGGGGAAGCACTACTAAGGGGGCGCCCTCACCATCACGTGTGTAAGAGGTGGAAGAAGGCGTGGCTACACTACAGCTGCCACAGTTTGGAGCACGGAGCACTTTCACACCTTATCAACTTTTCATTCATTTGTGGACTTTTTTTGGAGCAACAGAACTTCATTGAAGTAGATGCAATGTGGAAGCAGTGGACTTGCAGATAACACTATATTGAGCAAAAAATATTGTATGTTTACATGAATTTGCTCTGGTTTTTACTTTATACAAAATATTATAAGATTAAAGAAGTAGGTGTAAAGTGGAAGCAGTGGGTCTGCAGGGAACAGCATCTTGAGCACAAAGCACTTTATGTTGTATATGAATTTGCACATGGATCAGTTTACTTAATTTATTGATAAACACCATAAGATGAATGAAGTAGGTGTAAATCTAGACCTAGGGAACACAAGGGAGGTGGAGTGGGAATCCTCCTATCCTCACAGAGCACCTTCCAGGTTCTCCACTCTCCTCCCTCTCATCATTTGAAGCTCACTGTATACGTCTATTTTCTCCAATCTCCTCTAGAATTGCTGTGATCTATCGGCCTGCTGGACCGGTATTACCTTTCCTTGATGACTTCTCTGCCTGGCTGCCCTACTTTCTCTCTTCTGAAATCCCCACAATCATTCTCAGCGACTTCAACATCCCTGTTACTACGAACACTTCTGCTACTTCCAAACTTCTCAGTCTAACCTCCTCATTTGGCCTGAAGAAATGGGTACACAATGGATAGAGGCTTCTACTCACTCTGGTGGCAACACCCACAGCCTTGTATTCTCCCACCGATGCACTCCATGCATCCTCTCCAACAATCCTCTCCCTCTCTCTAAACACCACTAGGGATGGGCGAGCGGTTTGGGCCGAGGAGAACTTCACCAATCACCCGAATTTTCTGTTTTCATTTTTTTTACTATTTACATCCCGTCGAGCGCACAGTCAATAGGTTGTTAAGAAGCGAGACTGGGAAGCCGGCCGCTGCGTCCTTAAAAATGAATGAGTCATGAGCTGTCAGTGGGCTTCCTCGCTGACAGCAGAATATAAAAAAAAAAGAATTGCCGGCAAGAAGAAAATCGAGGAAAAATCGGCGTGGGGTCCCCCAAAATTCATACTAGGCCCTTTGGGTCTGGCATGAATTTTAATGGGAACTCCATGACAAAATTTAAAAAACAAATGGCATGAAGTCCCCCCCAAAATCTATACCTCACCCTTATCTGATCATGCAGCCTGGCAGGCCAGGAAAGGGGGGGATGGATGAGTGCCCCCCCCCGAATCATACCAGGCTACATGCCCTCAACATTGGGGGGGGGTGCCCCAAAGCACCTTGTTCCTATGTTGATGGGGACAAGGGCCTCTTCCCCAAAACCTTGGCCTGTGGTTGCGGGGGCCTGCAGGAGGGGGGCTTATCAGAATCATGAAGCCCCCTTTAACAAGGGGGCCCCCAGATCCCGCCCCCCTGTGTGAATGAGTTTGGGGTACATTGTAAGAATAAATGAAGCAATGAGCCCATTTTTCACAATTCCTTCTATAGAAAAAATCAAAAAAACAATGTCCTCCAATGTAGATCCGTCGTCAGTCATGACACCCACTGCACCTCTGGACCCCAAAAAAGAAAACACTCCACCCTCAAGGAATGACAGCCTAACAGTTCTTAAAAAGGTAAGGAGCAGGGCCACCTGATGATATCATGTGGTGGCCCGCCCCCTTGTGATGTAACTGAGTGATGCATGCTGGATCAGTGACATCATAAGGGGCAGGGCCACCAGGTGACATCACCAGGTGGCTCTGCCCATTACCTGTTTAAAAACTGTCACCCAGCAGAGCAGGCATTCGAGAGTCAGCCTTCCTTGTGGGTGGAGGATTTTTTTGGGTCGGCGGTGCAGCGGTTGTTGTGATTGACAATGGATATACATGAGTACATGAGGGGACATTGTTTCTTTATTTTATTGTTTTAATAATGAACTGGCTCATGTCTTTATTTTTGACACTTTTTTTGGTAAATGAGGGCCAGGATCTGGAGACCCCTTTTTCAAATGGGCTTCCAGATTACGATAAGCCCCCTGCAAACCCCCCTGCCCCAAAGCACCCCCCCCAATGTTCAGGCCATGTGGCCTGGTATGGTTTGAGGGGCACTTGCTTGTCCTCACCCCTGTCCTGGCCTGCCAGGCTATGTGCATGGATAAGGGTCTGGTATGGATTTTGGGGGGGAAGATATGCCATTTAAAGAAAAAAAAATTGGCATGGGGTTTCCCCCTCAAAATCTATACCAGACCCTTATCCAAGCATGCAGCCTTTTTTTGGGCCTGGTATGGATGGGGCCTGGTGTAGACGGTGGGGACCCCACGCCGTTTTTTTTCCCATTTTTTATTTTCTTTGCCAACAATAATTTTTTTTACGTTCAGCTGTCTGCGGGAGAGCCCGCTGACAGCTGATGACTCATTTGTTGTTAAGGACGCCCTGGCCGGTTTCCCCGGCCTCGCTTCTTAACATCCTATTGACTGTGCACTCGGCGGGATGTAAATAGTAAAATAAATAGAAGAAACGCAGAGCACGCAGAAAATTTGGGTGTTTGGCGAACACCCAAGGGGGCCATTTTGGGCTGAAGCTATGCTCGGTCCAAACTGCTTGCCCATCCCTAGTGGTGTTTAGTGAGAGGGAGAGGATTGTTGGAGAGGATGCATGGAGTACATAGGTGGGAAAATACAAGGCTGAGGGTGTTGCCACCAGAGTGAGTAGAAGCCTCTATCCATTTCCTTTTCAGGTGACCGACAGCAAGTGGATGGGCCAAAGTTGTTTTTGTGCCCGGAACTCCACTTTAAGAGGTTAAACTTCCCTCCCGTGTTCTATCAGAAAACCCTACCCCATCAGATTTCCCTACCGACATCATTTCCGATTGAGATCAGCTGTGGATTCTTCATGCAGCAGCTGTGGATTCGTCATGCAGCAGCTGTAGCCACGTCACACGTCCTATTGTGCGTGCGCAGAATAGGTAGGGAAATTTGATAACATCGTAAAGGGTCAGACAAAAGTCCTACTGCGCATGCGCACCAACTGGTCAGGCAGCGGCATCGCTTATAACAAACACCCATCCGATCTCCATCGCCCACACCGTGCCGACCCGAAAATCCGATCTCCATGCACCACACTGCGCCGACCCGACACTGCGTTGACCCGACAATGAGACAGTGGGCGTGCGCGTGGGGGTAGGGAATAGGATTGTTCCATTGTCGGCTCGGTGCAGTGTGGGCCATGGAGATTGGATGGATGTTTGTTATAACAGATGCTGCTGCCCGACCAGTTGGTGCGCATGCGCAGTAGGACTTTTGTCTGACCAGTTACGATGGTATCAAAATTCCCTACCTATTCTGCGCATGCACAGTAAGACGTGTGACGCGGCTACAGCTGGTGCATGACGAACCCGCACCGGAAATTACGTAGGTAGGGAAATCTGAGGGGGTAGGGTTTTCTGATAGAACACCGGCAGATGGAAGGAAAAGATACATTGTATTCATTGTGTTTATACTTAACTGGGAGATTGATGTTGATAGGCATTTGCGGGAGGCTTTTTTTTTTTTTTCCTTTGACAGCTGTTCTCTGCTCCCTCACAGCTATGTAAAGAATCGAGCAAATGTCATGTTAAGATCATCAGGGGGTGAATCGAGATTGCAATTTTTTTACGATTAGTCGTGCAGCTCTAGTAGCTACAAGCCTGCCTGAACGTGTTCCCTGATTGGGTTTCCTCCACTGCCCTATGAGAAGCCTCTCACAGGAGCCAGTGGGGAGACTCCCCTCTCAGCAGACACACCTGGAAACCATGACACCCTGACAAGAAATCATGACCCTGCTGTTAGGCAGACAAGGCCCCACTATACATTTACCTAGCACCTACCTGTAGGGTGCTACAGATCATCTAATCATTGGTAAAAAAGAAGACTCGGCACAGAATATTGTACGAAGAGTTTTTATTGGACAAGATCAGAATAAGCGATTACCACACAGTAATGATATGAATAAAATAAAGCTTAAATCCTTTATAATAGATTTAACAAATGTGTCAAATGTATTAATAATCATACATTGGTTGGACCAATAAAAAGCCGGCTACTTCAAAAAATCAAAAAGGAGCAACAAAATGAAGCAACCAATAGAAAAGGTTTACCAGTGAAAGATAAATCCTGATTGGCTGCTGTGGGTTAATGCATGTTACAGGGATCTTTTTCCATCCAGTAGGTTAGATCTATATACATATTTATAAGTAGAACACAAAAAGAATAAAGCATTTCCCGTTAGGACCTCATGCAGTTCCATGATAGGCCATGTATTGTCATGATTTCCTGCCTGTTGCCTCATGTGAGGAGGGATCGGTAAAGCTATACAGCTGAGTCATGATTTTACCATCCCCTTAAGCTTAAATGGCAGCCGGATGGGGAGGTACACATGGCACTGCAATTTGCGGCTGCTGCAAACCTCACACCCCCCGGTCACATTGGGCAATGCTCTTCAACTGAATGGGGTTGTGCCGCAACAGCCCCGATGCATACGGTTGCGGCGTACTGGCGTGGGCTTTACAGGGTTAACATAAGGGCTCCCAGCTGCCTGCCAACCCCACAGCGGGTCAGAGGGTGATGCGTGTGTAAACCAACCCCGAGTGGACTGTGGTGGTTTCACATTTGTTTATGGACTAAACAGTTCCACATGTTACAATGCAGCGTCCATTTCCCGTAGTGCCAGCAGGGGGTGCACTCAGATGTTTCATTATATTTCCTTTATTTTTACACTTTCCCACACTCTGAACATGAAAATGGAGCCTCTAATATAAGTGTAAATTCTTTGCTGTTTGAAGCGTACATAAGGAGTGAAACATTTCCCGCACTCTGAACATGAAATAGGACGCTCGCCCATATGAACTTTCTGGTTTCTAAGAAATAAATCTTTGTTTGGAAAAGATTTCCCGCACTCGTAACATTAAAAAGGACGCTCACCTGTGTATAAGTAGGCGTTCTTTCTTAGTAAAAACATTTCCCGCACTCTGCACAAGATTAGACGCTCGCCTGTATGAACTTTCTTGTGTCTAACAAGTAAACATTTGAGCGCAAAACATTTCCCGCACTCTGAACATGAATAGAGAGGATCACCTGTGTGTATTCTCTAAAGACTAAGAAGGTTTATTTTATTATTAAAACATTTCCCGCACTCTAAACATGAATAGGGACACTCACCTGTGTGTTTTCTCTGATGCCTATTAAGGACTCCTTTACTATTAAAACATTTATCGCACTCTGAACATGAATAGGGAAGCTCATCTGTGTGTATTCTTTGATGGCTAAGAAGGTTTATTTTATTAAAACACTTCCCGCACTCTGAAGATTAACAGGAAAGCTCACCCCTGTGAATTCTCTGGTGACGAAGAAGGTCTGCTTTGTGACTAAAACATTTCCCGCACTCTGAACATGAATAGGGACGCTCCCCTGTGTGTATTCTCTGGTGCCGAAAAAGGTCTGCTTTGTGACTAAAACATTTCCCGCACTCTGAACATGAATAGGGATGCTCCCCTGCATGAATTTTCTGGTGCGGAAGAAGGTATCTTTTTTGACTAAAACATTTCCCGCACTCTAAACATGAAAAAGGTCGCTCCCCTGTGTGTATTGTCTGATGGCTAAGAAGGCTTACTTTCTGATTAAAACATTTCCCACACTCTGAACATGAATAGGGACGCTCCCCTGTGTGAATTCTCTGGTGCCTAAGAAGGCATATTTTTTGACTAAAACATTTCCCGCACTCTGAACATGAATAGAGACGCTCACCTTTGTGTATTCTCTGATGGCTAAGAAGGCTTTTTTTGTGTTTAAAACATTTCCCACACTCTGAACATGAGAATGAATAATCTCCTGTATGGTGTAAAGAAGATTCCCTGAGATGAGATGGTTTCCCGCACCCGTCGGCACTGTCAGATATTAGAGGACTATGTGAAGTATCAGGAGATTCCAATGATCTCCTCCAATGGTGAGGTCTGTCATGTATATTATGAGGAACGGGATTTACTTCTGGAGAAGATGCCATGTCATTATCTTCTGTAGTCACATCTTCCTCCGATGTCCTTCTATTCCCACCACAGAGTCCGTCTGTCAGAAGACAAGAAAAATTACCAAGAGTTTTCCACACTCATATACACTGCTCAACACTTTATAATCAGAGTATAGCATCAAGTCAGGGAAACTCCTGGGATATTCATCTGCTCAGTCAAGTAGCAGAGGGGGTTGTTACCAACAGGTGCACTAGATGGGCAACAATGAGACGACCTCCAAAACAGGAATGGTTTTACAGGTGGAGGCCACTGACATTTTCCCTACTCATCTTTTCTGAGTGTTTGTCACTTGTTTTGCATTTGGCTGGGGTCAGTGTCACTACTGGTAGCATGAGGCCATACCTGGACCCTATAGAGGTTGCACAGGCAGTCCAACTCCTCCAGGATGGCACCTCAATACCTCCCATTGCCAGAAGGTTTGCTGTGTCTCCCAGCACAGTCTCAGGAGCATGGAGGAGATTCCAGGAGACAGGCAGTTACACTAGGAGAGCTGGACAGGGCCGTAGAAGGTCCTTAACCCATCAGCAGGACCGGTATCTGCTCCTCTGTGCAAGGAGGACCAGGATGAGCGCTGCCAGAGCCCTACAAAATGACCTCCAGCAGGACACTGGTGTGAATGTCTCTGACCAAACAATCAGAAACAGACTTCATGAGGGTGGCCTGAGGGCCCGACGTCCTCTAGTGGTCCCTGCGCTCACTGCCCGGTACTGTGGAGCTGGATTGGCATTTGCCATTGAACACCAGAATTGGCAGCTCCACCACTGGCACCCTGTGCTTTTCACAGATGAGAGCAGAGTTCACCCTGAGCACATGTGACAGACGTGAAAGGGTCTGGAGAAGCCGTGGAGAACATTATGCTGCCTGTAACATCGTTCAGCATGACCGGTTGGGTGGTGGGTCAGTGATGGTCTGGGGAGGCGTATCCATGGAGGGACGCACAGACCTCTACAGGATAGACAATGGCACCCTGACTGCCATTAGATATCGGGATGAAATCTTAGGACCCATTGTCAGACCCTACGCTGGTGCAGTGATGCCCTGGTCCAGATCTGGGAAGAAATACCCCAGGACACCATCCGTCATCTCATTAGGAGCATGCCCTGACATTGTCAGGCATGCATACAAACACGTGGAGGGGCCATACACACTACTGAGGACCATTCTGAGGTCCTGCAGTGACATTTCACCAAAATGGACTCGCCTGCTGCATCATTTTTTCACTTTGATTTTCGGGGTGTCTTTGAGTTCATCCCTCTGTAGGGTGATAATTTTCATTTCCATCAAATGATGTGGCATCCTTTCCTTCCTAACACATTACCCAGTCTATACCAGTATACCTGTAGATCCTAATACATTACCCAATCCATACCAGTATAAATCCTAGCACATTACCCAGTCCATACCAGTATAGATCCTAACACATTAGTCAGTCCATACCAGTACAGATCCTTACATATTACCCAGTCCATACCAGTATAGATCCTAACACATTACCCAGTCCATACCAGTATAGATCCTAACACATTATCCAGTCTATACCAGTATAGATCCTAACACATTACCCAGTCTATACCAGTATAGATCCTAACACATTACCCAGTCCATACCAGTATAGATATCCATCATGATATTTTTCCCCATCGAGATCTGATGTGTTTTCAAAGTGTTCCTTTCATTCTTTGGAGCAGTGTATGTTGGTTGAGCATTTTAAAGTTTAAAAAGAGATCTGTGGTGGAACTGGGTGCAATCACAACACCAAACTATGACAACTAACCAGATCAATGATACCACCCAACCAAACATCACTAAGTAAGCTTTAACACATTCTTGTATAATTACCCGAGCTGATATCTGGAGAAGTTTCTTCCTCTTTAACTGCGTCCATCATCCCAACCTCCTCTGTAAAATGCTGATCACCCCTCACATACGTCTTTTCCTTTATAACCCCAATTTGTACATTTATCAGATCTTCATCCTAAACCAGCAAAATGGCAGAAATAATATTAAATACAAAATAATAATAATAGAAGAATGATATCTCTTAGGGCTTGGGATCACTTTCCTACATTCTCATTCACCTGATGATGGTGGGGGATGGTGTGATCTTCCTGTGTGGAATCCCGGGAATACAGAGGACGGGGACATCTCTCTGGTGGATTTCTGTAACTGGATGACTCCACCATGGTGTCCTGGTACTGCTTTCTGTGACCATTTGGAAACTCTGCCTCCTCCATTACAAAATCCTCATCATCCTCCTCTTTTATCTCTTCTTCAATGTTAACCTGTGTGGAATCTCGGGAATACGGAGGACGGGGACATCTCTCTGGTGGGTTCCCATTACTGGATCCATCTGTAGGAAACACACACACTGACTGAATACATTGTTTCTATGTGTTTATCGGATGATGGGGGATCTAGGTGGATCCTCCGTACTGCTCTCTCCTTTACAATAAAGTCTCCTCTTACCCGGTGATGTGAGGGGCGGCTGATTCTCCATCATGACGTCCTTGTAGAGATCCTTGTGTCCTTCTAAATACTCCCACTCCTCCATGGAGAAATAGACAGTGACATCCCGACACCTTATAGGAACCTGACACACACAATGATACAGTCACCATCCAGACACATCCCTTGTCTGTTACTGGATAATGTCCCAGAATTCCCAGCACCGCTCACCTCTCCTGTCAGCAGTTCCATTATCTTCTTGGTGACTTCTAGAATCTTCTGCATGTTGTGTCTCTCAGGTTTTAGGGAGTCACATGGAGGCACTGTGATGGTCATATGATCACCTGACTTCAGAAGAGGAAATCTCTGTATTGAGGAACCAATAGGAATATCATGTTAGAATCCCAGAATCCTCCTCACCTCTCTGGTAGGGTCTGTGTTTTATTAATAGAGATAAGAGTGATGTCATGTGACCTCCCAGAATCCTCCTCACCTCTCTGGTCAGCAGGTAGATGATCTCCAGGGTGAGGTTTAGTATCTTCTCAGTCATGTGACTCCGGTCCTCCTCCGTCCTCATTGGTTCTGTCATCTATGAAGGTTTCCCTGTAGACAGATAATATTGATAACAGAGAATTATCTGGATTGGTATTGGTTGTACAATAATAGGATGAGGATATCAGGAGGTAATATGAAGGTCGGTATTTTTTTAAGCACTATGGTCCCAGTGAGAAAATATTTAATCTGGACAGTTAATGCCCCGTACACACGTGCAGATTATCTGAAGACTTTTGTCTGCAGACTTACCAAAACCATATAATATGAGGTCAAATCTAAACACTTTCAATTTGTATGCAATCCGGCAGGCCCTTGCACTACATAGAAAAGGTAAATCTGAAGACAAAAGTCTTCAGATAATCTGCACGTGTGTACGGGGCATTAGTGTTTTCTATGATCCTTGGGGTTTGGGATTCTAGTACAAATTTGGCCACCTGGATCACAAGTTACATTCTTTATGTTGGGTGTGAGATGAGGAGGAGATCCAGGAATCAGGATAAAGGACAGGACAAGCAACAGACGAGGGCATCCAAGAGATGAAGCCGGGGTCACTACACAGAAAATCAATCCAAGGAAACAACAGGCAGGACGAGGAATAGCAAGAAGGAGCTCAGAGACAAATGAGAATATTGCTCAGCCAATGGGAGATTATCTCAGCATGACTTACATAATGAAGGCGATGAGGGGGAGGGGAGGAAGTCAACTTAAGGTGATCATAGATACATGGAAATTCAGCTGGTTCAGCAGGGATCGGTCACATTTCCATCCATGTGTGGTCACTGCCGGATAAAAGGACTCTCCCATCCCCCTCCAATGTGTGGATGGGGAATGAGTGTAGCTTTTTTTACTCATCCTGCTGGCTGAACGATAAAACTGAACCATGTATGGCCGGATTTGGAAGCAAGATATATTATTCATCAACTGATCCCCCAGAAGGGGTTAATCTAGGTTTCCACACTATATATGTGTGTATCATCATCTGCTGGAGGTAAAAGACGTCACAGGACAGACATGACGGGGGAGAGGGGTTACTGGGTGTAAATAGAAAATAAGATCTTATTACCTCCTCTGCTGCCTCTTCCAGCAACGTCTCTTCTCTCTATGTCTTCCCGACTCACCTCTCACCCGGAACTTCCTGTCTGTACCTGACATCACTTCCTGTCTATATTCCATAGAGACTTCCTGTCTGGGTAGAAGTGAGATCACCACCTTGTGGAGCTCAGAGCAACTGCAGCTCTGAGAAACGTCTGGTAGTGTGAACACAGCCTTGTGCTATGTGTGTATGTACTGTATATCCTTATAGATGGGTCATCTCCACTCCCACCAAGGGGGAGAGAAATATATTACTGCTCGGGGGGGGGGGGGGAGACATTTTGGCAACTTTGATTTGGCAGTAAAATTGATCACAGATTTAGTCATGTAGATGTAGAACATCTGTTACATGGATACAAAGAACCCCAGCCGAGAGTAAAGGGTGGAAATGGCTCCTGATCCCCAGATTTGGGAAATTATGTCACCAATATAAATGGGAAAAAACTGCGCTATGTGTAACAACTCAAATACCTACAAAAATAACTTCCACCGGACTGCTGCTGTAACAAAGGTAAGAATTCCCTTTATCAACTAGAAGAGCATTATGTGTCACAGCGCTGTCCTATTGTGTGTGCACATAAATTATCATAAATACACTAAAATATGTGGCTACATTCATATATAAAGTGCTAGGGGCTCAAAATAATATTCTCTGCAGACCTACTGCTTCCGCTTTACACCTACTTCATTATTCTTATAATCTTTGCTGCTATATTAAATAAACTAAAAATCTGTGAAATTTCATGTAATCATACAATATTTTGTGCTCAATATAATGTTCTCTGCAAGTTCCACTTTCTACTTCAGTGAACTTATTTTGTTAATATAAATTCACAAATGAATGAAAAGTTGATAAGGTGTGAAAGTTCTCCGTGCTCCAAACTGTGCCAGCTGTAGTGTAGCCACGCCTTCTTCCACCTCTTACACACGTGATGGTGAGGGCGCCCCCTTAGTAGTGCTTCCCCACTCACCAGAGCAATATGACTCCCAGCTTTTCAGCTACCAGAGTCACAAACATCCTTCACACTCTCCTCACCTCCGATGGCAAAGGAACTGGATCCTCCTCGCTCACTCCTGCAAGTCTGCTGCGCTTTCTGTCAGTCTCCCTCCTAGACTCGGCTTCCTCCTCCAACCGCTGTTCCAGCAGGAGCTCCGCCTCTTCATACACACTCAGGGAGGAGAGAAAGGGGAAGGATATACAGTACATACACACTAGTGATGTCCAGTTCATGAACGACTCGGTAGGAAACAGTTCAATATTCAGTGAAGGAGAGCTGCTCTGGGCTGATGGTAATATGATCCTGGAGTGAGGAGCTCAGCTCCTCCCTCTAACCAATCAGCGTCTCCCAGGCCAGCACACTGAAGGACTGGCCAGAAACACAAGCTTGTATTGAACCGTTCAGGGAGAAGAGTCGAATCATTCAGTAGTTCAGTACACGAGTTACTGAGTCAAAAGAATTGAAACCTATGAGTCGGTCTCTGTTAGCACAGTACACTAAGAACCGTTCATCACCAGCACATACAGCTGTATACATGAAAAGCAGGTTTCTGTGCATGTGAACTGCATTCTGATGGGCAAACTTCACAGTTAACTTTGCCAGCTATCAGATTTGTCCAGTTTTTACAGCGCATGCATAGCAATAAAAGTCTAATTTTATTACTGTGGCCAAAGTACCCGCACACAGTAATAAAATCTGATCGTTATTCCTGTGCATAATCTGTAAAAACTGGTCAAATCTGATAGCTGGCAATGTTAACTGTGAAGTTTGCCCATCAGAATGCAGTTCACATGCACAGAAACCTGCTTTAAATATATACAGCTGTCACCTGAAGTCCTGAACGTGATAATGCTGGCTAATCTGAAAAAGTGTATTGTGTCTGACATACCGTAGGCTTGAGACAGCTCTGAGGAGCTTAAATCAAAGAAAACATCCCCAGAGAGCTGCCAAACGTATGAGTCACTCTTCTCATTCAGCTCATTTGAATAGAGTTGAGTCGGAGCTTCAGTTCACCTGCTTGTCAGTAGACTCAGCAAGTGAACCGAAGATTCGATTCAATGAATCGGTTAATTTCAGTGAGTGACTCGAAATGAACCGATTCATTTCAAAGAGTCGAACTTCCCATCACTAATACACACATAGCACATGGCCGTGTTCACACTATGAGAGGTTTCTCAGGGCTGCAGTTCCTCTAAGCTCCACAAAGTGGTGATCTCTCTTCTACCCAGACAGGAAGTCTCTATGGAATACAGACAGGAAGTCTCTATGGAATACAGACAGGAAGTGATGTTAGGTAAAGAGGACATTCCATAGAACGTAGAGGGAGACACTGCAGGAATTGGCGGCAGAGGAGGTAATAAGTAGATTAACCCCTTCAAGGGGATCAGTTGATGATTAATATATCTTGCTTCCAAAGCTGACCACACATGGATGGAAATGTGATCGATCCCTGCTAAACCAGCTGAATTTCCATGTATCTATGGTCACCTCCCCTCCCCCTTATCTCCTTCATTATGTAAGTCATGCTGAGATAATCTCCCATTGGCTGAGCAATATTCTCATTTGTCTCTGAGCTCCTTCTTGCTATTCCTCGTCCTGCCTGTTGTTTCCTTGGATAGATTTTCTGTGTAGTGACCCCGGCTTCATCTCTTGGATGCGCTCGTCTGTTGCTTGTCCTGACCTTTATCCTGATTCCTGGATCTCCTCCTCATCTCTCCTCCATATTCTCTTACACAGCTTTTCTCCACACCTGCAGTGACCCTGGGGGGTGGAAACTTGGCACCAGCATGCAGCAAAATCCATCCCCACCATTCAGAGCTCTGGAGAAAATTGTCTGCTATTTACACTCCGTTCCTCCGCACGTCACCTGATCACATGAGAGCTTATTTCACACTCCTGACAGATCTCTGTATGGTAAAGGTCAAAGTTCACTCTTCATTTTAGGAGAAGTGGGAGGCACCCAGGAACAATGATTGGTTTGCACAGGATCCTCATATAGAGGGCCCCTCAAATCTCCCCATCTAAATGTCCCTCCATTCAGAGTCTATATGTCCTATGACATCACACTGACCTCACAGCTCCTCCCCCCAATGTCCATCCATCTGGCTTTTTTTTTCTCATGCTCTTAGGATGTAGGCGGTCCCTTGGCATCCTCATTAGCAAAGTGGATCTATTGGTCCTGTGTTGTATGTAATGATGTCAGAATGCCTGAAACAAGCTTTTAACCTGCGTAGTGTGGGGGTCCTGTGTTGGTAAACTATACCTCAGCCTGAGGTGGGGCTTTAATCAAATGGAAACCCGAATGGTGGGGTGAGGAGGATTCTGGGAATTTCATTTGATTTTACTATTTGTGTTCAGATCTAGAGTTTTCCTCCTGTGAAGTCTGGAGATCATATGACCATCACATTGCCTCCACCTCCCCCCCCTGATAGAATAGAGAAATACAAAGAAGATTCTAGAAGTCACCAGAGAGATCATGGAGGAGAGGTGAGCGGTGCTGGGAATTCTGGGACATTATCCAGTAACAGACAAGGGATGTGTCTGGATGGTGACTGTATCATTGTGTGTGTCAAGTTCCTATAAGGTGTCAGGATGTCACTGTCTATTTCTCCATGGAGGAGTGGGAGTATTTAGAAGGACACAAGGATCTCTACAAGGACGTCATGATGGAGAAGCAGCCACCCCTCACATCACCGGGTAAGAGGAGACTTTATTGTAAAGGAGAGAGCAGTACGGAGGCTCCACCTAGATCCCCCATCATCTGATAAACACATAGAAACAATGTATTCAGTCAGTGTGTGTGTTTCCTACAGATGGATCCAGTAATGGGAACCCACCAGAGAGATGTCCCCGTCCTCTGTATTCCCGGGATTCCACACAGGAAGGTCACACCATCCCTCACCATCATCAGGTAGATGAGGAACAATCACTGATAGTATCATTAGGATCTGTACATTATCTGCATTGTTACCATTGATGTTATTTTTATTATATATTCAGATTGGAAACCTGAGAGATTCTAAAGTTGAGGTTAAAGAAGAGATAAAAGAGGAGGATGACGAGGATGGGGTGATGGAGGAGTCAGAGTTTCCAAAAGGACACAAAGATCTGTACCAGGAAACCACGGAGGAGTCATCAAGCTACAGGAACCCACCAGAGAGATGTCCCCGTCCTCTGTATTCCCGGGAATCCACACAGGAAGGTCACACCATCCCCCACCATCATCAGGTAGATGATGGTCAATGATTGGTAGTTCTAATTTATATACAGTATATATGTTATAAGAAATGTTTTATTATATATTCAGAGAGCAATCCTCGGGGATGATAATATTGATGTTAAAGAAGAGTATAAAGAGGATAAGGAGTATGGAGTGATGGAGGAGTTTTCAGAAGGACACAAGGATATGATGGAGCCACCTAATACCAGAAACCCACCAGTGAGATGTCCCCGTCCTCTGTATTCCCAGGATTCCACACAGGAAGGTCACACCATCCCTCACTGTTATAAGGTTGGTGAGACAGAGATTATAAAACACAGACTCATGGAGACCATGTGTGGATTTTTTTGTGATGTCACAATAATAAATCTTATATTTTACAGATGATATTCTCTTTCATTTTCTTGGTTTAGAGTGGAGATCCAATCGATATAGAATTTGAGGTGAAAGCAGAAGAAGAAGAAGAAGAAGAGAAGTATGTGAGAGATGATCAGCAGTCTATGGAGGAGGATGGAATAACGGGGACATTTATAGAGGAGGACACTCCTACAGAGATCAGTAGAGGTGGGTCATTAATAGTGTTGAGCGAACACGGACTGTATTATTCGTGTTCGTACCGAATAATTGGATTTTTGTTACCCGAACATGGACCCGAAAACTTTACTGTATGTTCGGGTTTAAAATCCGTGTTCGGTCATTTTATTTCTGGGTTTGTATGTATTGGCGCGCTTTTAATGGCGGGCTTTCAACAGCCAACCAACAAGCGTTTAACTGGTGTGCTTTAAGCCATCCCAGCCATGCCTACAAATGTATTAGTAGCTGTGATTGGCCATCTGAAGCATGTGACCAAGTCTTTATAAGTTCGAGACCGAGCGCCACTGCGTCATTCTGCTGTAGTACAGGGACAGAGCACACATCATACGTGCTGGCTGCTGATTAGGGACAGACAGTCATAAATTATATTGTGTCCAAAAATAATTCAGAATCAGGGACAGGTCAGAGTGCTGCAGGCAGGGCGAGTTGTTAGGGCATTTTAGGGTGAGGCTGGAGATAGGCAGGGTCAGTGTTCTACAATCGATTTTGCTGTGTGGGGGGGGTTTGCAGTGCCGACAGTGACCGATCTTATTGATCATTTTAGGGCGAGGCTGGAGATAGGCAGGGTCAGTGGTCCACATCGATTTTGCTGTGTGTGGGGTGGTGTGAACACAATCTTTTTGCCCGCTGAGGAGGAGGGATAATACACTGCTGTGTTCACATGTGCTATTATTGAGTGATTTCAAAATTTATACACTTTTTTTCTATTCCACTATTCAATATACACCCTTTTGGGTTAAAAAAATTAAATTGTGGCATAGTTTGTACTAATCTATTTAAAAATTACAAACTTAAAGGGGAATTTTCTTTTTTTTTCCCTCCATAGCCTGCAGCAGAGCTGACTGATATAAGACACTGCTGTTCACATGTGCTATTGAAAAATCACCAATTTTATATCATATTTTCTATTCCGCTATTCAATCTACACCCTTGGGGTAAAAACTATTAAATTGCGGGATAGTCTGTATCGGTACGTGTGAGATACACCTTTCCAATTTTTGGGGCGCATCTCATACTGCCGAGGATTGCAGGGTGCTTCAGTCTGCCTCCTGCCTGTTCCGAACTCCTCCTACTCCTCATTCTGCCTTTGGGGGTACAAAAAATAGTAATTTGGGCCTAGTCTGGGTCTGTACGTGTGAGATACATACACCTTTTGATATCATATTTTCTATTGCAGGGTGCTTCATTTTGCCTCCTGTTCGGACCTCCTCCTACTCCTCATCCTGCCTTTAGGGTACAAAAAATTGTAATCGGGGCCTAGTCTGTGTTTGTACGTGTGAGATACACCACCGTTTTGTAAAATTTTTCCTATTCCGCTATTCAATATACACCCTGTTTGAGTGTAAAAAATTAAATTACGGCATGGTGTGTATCGGTACATGTGAGATACACCTTTTTAAATTTGTTTGGCGCATCTCCTTCCACCGCCGAGGATTGCAGGGTGCTTCAGTTTGCCTCCTTTTCCCAACTCCTCCTACTCCTCTTCCTCATCCTGCCTTTAGGGTACAAAAAATTGTAATCGGGGCCTAGTCTGTGTTTGTACGTGTGAGATACACTGTATTATAAAAATGTTTCTATTCCGCTATTCAATATACACCCTTTTGGAGTGTAAAAAATTAAATTACGGCATAGTCTGTATCGGTACATGTGAGATACACCTTTTTAAATTTGTTTGGCGCATCTCCTTCCACCGCCAAGGATTGCAGGGCGCTTCAGTTTGCCTCCTGTTCCGAACTCCTCCTACTCCTCTTCCTCATCCTCCCTTTAGGGTACAAAAAAATTTAATCGGGGCCTATTCTGTGTTTGTACGTGTGAGATACACCGTTTTTTATCCTTTTTTCTATTCCGCTATTCAATATACACCCTTTTGGGGTAAAAAAAATAAAATTGCGGCATAGTTTGCATATTTGACTGTGAGATACACCCGTGCGATACTGTTGTTGTTTTGTTCCGCTATTCAATAAACACCTTTCTAGGGCAAGATCATAAATTACAGAAATATGAGGAGACCGTCAAATAAGGGCCGTGGCCTGGGTCGTGGTGCTGCTGGTAGAGCTCCTGTTGCAAGAAGAGGACGTGGTCGATCTGTGCCAGCTATACGCACAAGTGAAACACCTTTCTCAAATGTAAATAGGCGACAGAACCTGCAGCAGTATTTGGTAGGGCATCATGCGCCTCTAGAAGTGATGAGGCCAGAAGAAGTACAGGCGATAGTAGATTGGGTTGCTGACAGTGCCTCCAGTTCCTTCACATTGTCTCCCACCCAGTCTACTGCAGAAAGTTCAGAGTTGGCACCTGCAGCCAATGTCCAACCGTCTTTCACCTCACCCCCTCCTTGCAAATCAGGCAAGCAGTCTGAGCCCCAAGTCATGCAGCAGTCTCTTCTTCTTTTTGATGACTCTGTCAGCAGGGTTTCCCAGGGCCATCCACCTAGCCCTGCCCCAGAAGTGGAAGAGATTGAGTGCAGCGATGCCCAACCACTTATTTCTCAAGATGAGTACATAGAAGGACCATCGCAGCACGTCTCCGATGATGACGAAACGCAGGTGCCAACTGCTGCGGCATTCAGAATTGTGGAGACCGACAAGGAGGGCAGGGGTGAATACTGGGTGGAAGATGATGTGGAGGACGATGAGGTCCTCGACCCCAAATGGAATGAAGGTCATGCAGGTGACCTGAGTAGTTTGGAGGAAGAAGCAGTGGTCGCACAGAGCCACCAGCACAGCAGAAGAGGGAGCAGGGTGCAGAAGCGGAGCGGCCGTGCCCTAGACACTACGCCTGCTACTGCCCAACGCAGCAAGGGAACGAGCGCACCAAAGCGAGCTCAAAGGAGTTCTCTAGCGTGGAAGTTCTTCAGAAAATGTGCTGATGACAGGACACGAGTGGTTTGCACCCTGTGCAATCAGAGCCTGAAGCGAGGCATAAACCTTCTCAACCTGAGCACAACCTGCATGATCAGGCATCTAAGTGCAAAGCACGAGCTGCAGTGGAGTAGACACCTTCAAAACCAAGAAAGGTCTCTGGCTCCTCCTGCTTCCTCTTCTGCTGCAGTCTCGGCCTCTCCATCCACATCTGTAGTGATACCGGCACCTGCCACCCCGCAAACAGACGATCTGTCAGCAACACCACCACCTTGGTCACCAACCATCTCCACAATGTCCAGTGGAAGCGTTCAGTTTTCCATCTCCCAAACACTTCAGAGGAAGAGGAAGTACCCCCCTACCCACCCGCGATCCCTGGCCCTGAATGCCAGCATTTCAAAATTCTTGGCCTTTGAAATGCTGTCATTCCGTCTGGTGGAGACGCACAGTTTTAAAAGCCTTATGTCGGTGGCTGTCCCACAGTACGTCGTGCCCAGCCGCCACTACTTTTCCAGGCAAGCCATCCCTTCCCTGCACAACCAAGTGGGGGAAAAAATTAGGTTTGCACTGCGCAACACCATCTGTGCCAAGGTCCACCTAACTACCGATACGTGGACCAGTAAGCTTGGTCAGGGGTGTTATATCTCCCTAACGGCACACTGGGTAAATGCAGTGGCGGATGGGCCTGAGGCAGATAGCAATTTGGCGCATGTCCTTCCACCACCGAGGATTGCAGGGCGCTTCAGTTTGCCTCCTGTTCCTAACTCCTCCTACTCTGCTTCCTCATCCTCTACCGCCTCCTCATCCGGTCAGTGTAACACCTTCACCACCAACTTCAGCACGGCCAGGGGTAAACGACAGCAGGCAGTTTTAAAACTTGCCTGTTTGGGGGAAAAACCACACACCGCGCAGGAGTTGTGGAGGAGCATGGAACAGCAGACAAATGAGTGGTTGCTGCCAGCGAGCCTCAAGCCCGGCCTGGTGGTGTACGATAACGGGCGAAATCTCATAGCAGCTCTGGGCCTAGCCGGTTTGACGCACATCCCTTGCCTGGTGCATGTGCTGAATTTGGTGGTGCAGAGGTTCCTTAAAAATTACCCCGATATGTCAGAGCTGCTACAGAAAGTGCGGGCCATCAGTGCGCACTTTCGGCGTTCTCACCCTGCTGCTGCTCGCCTGTCAGCGCTGCAGCATAACTTCAGCCTTCCCGCTCACCGCCTCATATGTGACGTGCCCACAAGGTGGAACTCCACCTTGCACATGCTGGAAAGACTGTGCGAGCAGCAGCAGGCCATAGTGGAGTTTCAGCTGCAGCACGCACGCGTGAGTCGCTCTGCAGAACAGCACCTCTTCACCACCAATAACTGGGCCTCCATGCGAGACCTGTGTGCCTTGTTGCGCTGTTTTGAGTACTCCACCAACATGGCCAGTGCCGATGACGCCGTTGTCAGCTTAACTATCCCACTTCTATGCCTCCTTCAAAAAATGATTCGGGCGATGATGGAAGAGGATGTGGCACAGGAGGAGGAGGATGAATAGGTAACATTTCCAAGGCTTTCAGGGCAGTCATTCGCAAGTGGCTCGGAGGGTGGGTTCCTGCACCCACAAACGCCAGGGACACAATTGTCCAGCAGGGGCACAGTTCTGGAGGATGAGGAGGAGGAGATGGAGGAGGAGATGGAACCATGTTCACAGCAGGGTGGCACCCAGGCCAGCTCATGGCCATCACTGGTGCGTGGCTGGGGGGATACAGAGGACACGGACGATACACCTCCCACAGAGGACAGCCTTTCGTTGCCTCTGGGCAGCCTGGCACACATGAGCGATTACATGCTGCAGTGTCTCCACAACGACCGCCGAGTTGCCCACATTCTAACTTGTGCTGATTACTGGGTGGCCACGCTGCTGGATCCCCGTTACAAGGACAACGTACCGTCCTTAATTCACTCACTGGAGCGCGATCGCAAGATGCGCGAGTACAAGCGCACGCTGGTAGACGCGATGCTGCTGGCATTCCCACCTGACAGCGGGGCCACAGTGGAAGCACAAGGCCAAGGCAGAGGAGGAGGAGGAGGAAGAGGTCGCCAACGCAACCAGGGCACCGCCAGCACCTCAGAAGGCAGGGTTAGCATGGCCGAAATGTGGAAAAGCTTTGTCAGCACGCCACAACAAACAGCAGCACCAGCAGCTCATATGGAACGTCTTAGCAGGAGGCAGCATTTCACCAACATGGTGGAGCAGTATGTGTGCACACGCCTACATGTAGTGAATGACGGGTCTGCCCCCTTCAACTTCTGGGTCTCCAAATTGGGCACATGGCCTGAGCTTGCCCTTTACGCCTTGGAGGTGCAGGCGTGCCCTGCAGCCAGTGTATTATCTGAACGTGTATTTAGCACGGCTGGGGGCGTTATCACAGACAAGCGCAGCCGCCTGTCCAGAGACAATGTGGACAAGCTCACGTTCATTAAAATGAACCAGGCATGGATCCCACAGGACTTTTCCGTACCTTGTGCAGAATAGAGATGGATACCGACCTTACCCAGCCATTGTTCTATTTTTGATCTTTCTCACTCTTTTGGGGTGTACCCTCATTTAAAATGACTGAAAAAAAGCAGTGTTGGCTACCTTGTCCTCCTCCACCGCCGCTTCCACCTACAGCGCCCATAGGTGTGCGCAGCCTATTGCATTAGGGTGTGCACCCCAAAGTTTAAATACACATGCATGTGTTTGCCTACATGTATATGGCCCCGGTACATTACTCTCCCTGCTGGCAAAGTGAAATAGAAGTGTGTGGCACTTCTCTTATGGCAGAGCAGGTCCGAGGGAGATATTTCCCATCTCCTCACTGGCAAACAGAGCGATAATGCTAATGTGCCCTAGGTGATTAGGGTGTACCCAGGCACACCCGGCACACCCTGTGCGCACGCCTATGACACCGCTACATCCACCACCACCTCAACCTCCCTCCTACTCCATATGGGCCTCATCCTTCACAGATGAAGAACATTGTTTTATTTTTCTGTTTTTTTTTTTTGTTGTTTTAAGTTATTTCCCTATCCACATTCGTTTGCAGAGCACTTGCCATGCTCTTAACTACGTTTTGCTGCCATTTGCAGCACTCTAGCCCTTTCCATTGGTGTTTTAGAGCCATTTTAGTGCCTGAAAGTTCGGGTCCCCATTGACTTCAATGGGGTTCGGTGTCCGGGAAAAGTTCGGAAAAAGTCCGGGACACGGACCCAGACTTTTTTTTCAGGTTCGGCCGAACCCGCTGAACACGGACATCCAGGTGTCCGCTCAACTGTAGTCATTAACACTAAATACATTCCTCCACCCATACTGTGCACTGATTGGTCCAGAGTGGGGCGGGGACTGGGTGATATCAGCCTGTAATATCTTGGTCACTTACATGAGCTGTGTTCCCCGTCCTGTATTCCTGTATTTCTCTCAGATAATCTTCCTTCTCTGTGCTGCAGACACAATTTATGTCTCTAGACTGGATTTATGGAGATTCTGGGATTCGGCTGGCAAAAAAAATGTGCATGATATAGGCACCTAGGTTATGAGTTTTGGGCCTTCTGCCCCATGCCTGAGTCTAATGTCATGTTCCAAACAAATGAGGAGGAGATACTGTACACCACATGAAAGGTCCATCTCCATTCCTCAATATAACGTCATATTCCAAACAATAAAATTGTAATAATTTCAATAGCATTATTACTTAGTGATGTTTGGTTGGGTAAGGTTGTATCATTGATCCATGTCAGATCTCTTTTTTTTTTTTTTTTCAATTCTTTTATTTGTATGAAAGACAACTTCCAGGCATAATAAACAGTAACATTGCTTATAGAACATATGCTGAGACAGTGTATTACAACATTGAAGACAATTCAGTCATAAGGTTGAGATCTACATCGGTCGTAGAATAAGAGGTGTTCTACAATTCCTCTAATGGGAGGAGTTATGCAGGACTAGAAAGTACCCGGAGTTGTCCGTTTCAGTTTTGCATAACGTATAGAAGAAGGAAGGAGTAAAGTGAATAAGTAGTGGAAAGAGAGAGGGAAGTAAAAGAAACCTAGAGAGAGGCAGAAGAGGATAAGTAGGTGGGATGAGTGGGGAAGGGGTAAGGAGGTGTGGAGGGGGGGGGGGGGGTTAGGAGGGTTAGCATTGGTAAAGCTATGGCCCTACATCAGCAATACTTTCCACCAATATTTTAGAGCTCCCCCAAACTCAACATAAGGTCTCTTTAGTATTGCCACCCTTAATTACAGAGCAGCCTTCATCAGAGAGGACAAATATATTCCATTATAAATAAAACGTGATGCGCCAGAAGTGCACAAAATTAATTGAAGTGACCGTATAAACAATACAGTGTCCAAGTATACAATTCAAAAAATGCCGTGTTCAAAAGATGCCGTGCTCAAAAGCAATGTGTTCAAGTGTCCATATATCAACTAGAAAGCCTTGATCCCGTGAGAGATAATAATAAACACCAGTGTGTTGAATCCCTTCACCAGAAAGATTGGCCTCTCATCTCAATATATGACCCAAAACGGGCCGGCATTAGCCTATATGGGGATAATGGACTTCAGGGATGACTCTCCAGCCTCCGGAGGTGAAAGGCTGGAGAGTCATCCCTGGAGTCCATTATCAACATTTAGGCTAATCCCGGCCTGTTTTGGGTCATATATTGAGATGAGAGGCCAATCTTTCTGGTGAAGGGATTCAACACACTGGTGTTTATTATTATCTCTCACGGGATCAAGGCTTTCTAGTTGATATATGGACACTTGAACACATTGCTTTTGAGCACGGCATCTTTTGAACACGGCATTTTTTGAATTGTAAACTTGGACACTGTATTGTTTATACGGTCACTTCAATTATTTTGTGCACTTCTGGCACATCACGTTTTATTTATATTACTTTGATTGTGAGGTGAGGACACGATTAGTGTATGCTGCCGGTCATTTTCATGCACATTGATTGCTGATATATATTTTGATGCACATTGATTTTTATGCACATTGAATTTATCATCATTGCACTTGGTTTTGCTCTGATAGTTTATTGTTTAAATATATTCCCTTGACCCCAGGTTTTGGTATATCGTTCGTGTTGGGGACATGTCGAGAGAACAAGGTTTTCCATTCTATTTATTTCTTTGAGCCACATGCCAACAGTCAGGGCCTGTGGGTTTTTCCATTTAAGAGGGATGCACATTTTAGCAGCATTTAGAAGGTGACAAATGACAGAATTTTTATAGGTCTGGACCGGGATGTTAAAGGCATGGAGAAGGAAGAGAGCAGGGTCATTGGGGAGGGGTCGGTTTATAAACCTCTGAGACTTTTCATGTACTGTCTTCCAGAACTCCACTAGTTTAGGACACAACCAAAAATCATGTAGGAGTGTCCCCTGGCCCTTCCTGGTATCTCCAGCACTGATCAGAGAGTGTGGGGAAGAATCTGCTCAACCTTGACGGCGTGTGGTACCACCTTGTTAGGAGTTTGAAGTTGGTTTCTTGTATTTACGTGCAGATGGATGATGTAAATGTAAATGGAATGATGTGATTTTGTTGGTCTGGATTAAAGTTACAGTCTAAATCCCATGCCTCTTAGCTAAGAATGGGGGTTGGTAAGTCCCCTGGGGTGTGATCGGTAATGCATAGGTCGTGGATAATACCTGTGTCAGTATTCCGTCTTGAGAGCAATGTTCTTCGAAGGGTGTAAGTTGTGTGTTGCGTTCACTGGGAGGTGGCAATGAGTTTAAAAAATTATGGAGTTGCAATGCCCTCCAGAAATCTAGACGGTAGGGTCCCGAGGAATCCATGAGGTCTTTGGGTGCAGGCCAACTAGATGATGTGGAAAAATGGGAGGCTTGGAAATAGCCTGACTCCATCAAGGTCCTGAATGTTTTATCTTGGTAGCCCGGGGTAAACTGGGGATTCCCCAGTATGGGTGTCAGTGGCGAGTGCGTCGGGGAAAGTGAAAGTTGTGTGAATAATTTAGAGCAGGTTCTTATCATGTGACCTATGAGGGGATGGCGTCTTATGGAGTCTGGTACTGAATGATGGCACGATGGAGCTCTATGGAGGGGTATGTCGCATTGGGCCTGTTCTAGTCTGGGCCAAAGCTTCGCTTCACCATGACGACACCAGTCTGAGTTTCCCCAATTGTGTAGCCTGATAGTACTTGCATAAGTCCAGCACTGCCAGTCCACCTAGTCGTTTAGGAAGCAAGAGCAGTCTCCTACATAGCCTAGGTCGCTTATGTGCCCAGATAAAATCCACTAGTAGGGTGTCATCTTGTTTAAAGTATTGTGAAGAGATGAATATTGGAAGTGCTTGAAAGAGGTATAGGAACTTAGGGAGTATGCAGATTTTAATAACGTTGCATCTTCCAAACCATGAATGGAGGCCAGAATTCAATTTATCTTATAGAATGTGGACTTTTGTTTAGGAGGGGGAGAAAGTTGAGCGTGAAGATGGGTGAAAATTTTGGGTGGTATGAGAGTGCCCAGATATTTCAGCGCTGAGTTCGTCCATTTTAGCCTAAAATTCAATCGCAGTTGGTGGAGGAGGGGGTTTGATAAGCCTACTCCCATAGCTTCAGATTTAGTAAAGTTGATATTTAGATTGGACAGAGTGCCATATGCCTCAAACTCATGAAGAAGATTCGGTAGAGAAATTATGGGATTCATGAGGGAAAATAACATGTCGTCTGGAAACGCTGATATTTTCTGCTGGGTCACCCCAACAGTCATGCCTGAGATATCCAGGTGGAGGCGTATTCTACATAAAAAGGTTTCTAGTGATAATGCGAAGAGTAAGGGTGACAGGGGGCACCCCTATCTTGTCCCACTCGTAATTGTGAAGTAATCCGATAAGATACCGTTCACCTTAACCTGGGCGGCAGGGGCAGAATAGATCTGGGAGATCCAGTTTAGCATGGTGTTGCCCTAAGTAGTAAGGGGCAGGGGGGGGGGGGGGTATGAAGATAATGGAGATAAAAAGAGGGGAGGCAAAGATGGTATGAGAGAGGAAGAAAGGAAAGCCAGGCAAGCAAAGAATATGAGAGAGTGAAAGAGAAGGGGGCAATCCCACAGAGAGAGGCCGCAATTTACTAAGAGATGGCAAAAAAAATGCTAAGACACTCACCAGCAAGGAGCCGGATGATTGAGCGTGCGCCTATGTGGGGTTGTGGTTGGAAAGAGCCAAGGGACGGGCCCCCGATCCCCCCCCCCCCCGGCCCGGCAGCCTTCTTGAATAAATGAAGAATGGTATATAAGGTGTAGCCCTGCCCCCTAGAGGACTGCTGAATTTTCACACTTTAAGGATTCCCTTGGGTTACCCGTAGCAACTGCTTGCAGAACTTGCAGAAATCTTAACACTTTATGTTCTTGGCTCAGTCAATGATCAGTCTAGGGTTAGTTGTTTTTGTGGTTTTATTTCATATTGGGATAGGAGAAGGGATGAGTGGGATACTCCAACTGATGAACTATTCACAATTCAGAGGACTTCTAGCTTGAGAATGCGGCAAGGCCGCTACTTCATCCTGCCACTTGAATGAAGCTGAGGTAAGTGTTCCTATTTGTGTTTCTCCTCAGGGTACTCCCCCAGTACCCCCTTTCTCTGTACTAGCTGACACCCGTCCACTGACTATAAACTCCGGAGTGGTCCCCTTCTTGGGCAGACCCCTGGGCAAGATCCTCTGTACTCACGATACAGTTTTTCCAGATTCTCGCAGTGCCCCAACTCCTCCAGTCAGCTCTCCTGGACCTCTGGGTTCAGCTCCTCTCCACTGGTTCACCAGGCTGACTGCCTGTAACCATCACCCACTGCTGCAGAAGAGGAGGCAGCCACCACCCTCCTTCTGGGACTTTGCTTCCCGCCAAAAGACCTCTACCTCATGTGCCCCTGGCTTTTTATACCCTACCGCACAATTCACCAAGACAACCCATCTGTGCCAATCCCTGGAGCTGTATCAAAAGCCTGTATGTTATTGGCCAGGTTTCCTCCAGCATCCAATGTGCCTCCCCATTGGATCAGCTGGGGACACTCCCTTAGACCAGATGAATCACACACCGGGCACACTGAGCAGACCTAACTCACAGATCCTGCTCCCTGATAAGCAGAGTGCAATATAGAATTTACCTGCTGCTCCTCTGATAGGCAGACAGAGCCAAAACTATACTCAATCTCTAGCACCTGACTAGGAGGGTGCTACATCCACCCCCCACCAAACGAGCCATGTCCTCACTGGCTCTGGGGCAGCCGCCCCCTACAAAAATTTCCTACAAAAATAAAAAGAAAAATATAGATATGCTGTACAAATATTCACAAAAATTAATGCACCCCCCATCAAACAAAACTCTGCTTGAGTGGGTAACATGTCAACCTGACTAACTAGCTAACTATAACATTCACTTTTCAAAAATGGAGGGCCTTGTCAGACCCGGACATCCCGTGCAAGCCTGCAAAGGAAGAATTAAAGGTTAACACTTCCAACATTTGCATATTAATAACATTCTACCTAATATAGTGAGAATGCCCTCTCCTCAGAGGCGACCTTCTCACCCAAGATCCCTAGCTACACATCCTGGCAGATATCACCTCCGGTAGGCTTGACTAGGCGTTCAGCTCCACTCCTGTACAGGTGACAACCAAACCCTGTCAAGCTAACTATCTACCTTCTAGCCACAATGAGTGACTGAAACAGACACAGTCCCTTTACCACCCGGGCACTGACTCTTCTTCCATTTCAGCCACGCCCACAATTTTCTGAAAGACATGTGGAGTCCATCCGACTGATGCTCACAGTGTCCCTCACACCTGTAGCACCGAGGCTACATGTCTTCTTAAGGACAAGGTATTTGCTGGAGCCTGAGCAACCTGTCTGACTTGTGGGTGTTAACAGTCTCTTCAGGGGCCCCTGGCACTAGGGCACCCCCCACCGAAGACACCTTAGGCCACTACCCGTTCTCCCTGGGTAGCAACCCAACAAAGTTCCATTACTGGCCCGTTGGCCCAATAGAATCTTCACAAGGCATCTTTGTAAACAGTGTCTCTTTGCAAAGAATTCTCCTCTTCAGCCCGATGACCTAACTACTCCACAGAGTGTCCTTTTATCTTGAGGTGTTACATGATCCTGGCCCGATGGCCCAAAGGGTCTCCTTTTTAGCACAGTTATAGTATCACAAGAGTCCTCCTTTAGTAAGGGTCTCTTCTTTTTTAAAGTTGGAGGGTTGGCCCTCTTTAGTGGAACCACTCAGCAGTGGTAATTGTAGATTTCCCAATCCCTTTTGCAAGGATGGAAGGGAAAGGGGTATTGGAAATAGGGCTTGGGCCCTAGCAACAATGATAAAACTTGAAACATCACTGTACACTTTACAATCGGGCTCTCCGGCCCCTCTTCTTCAGTAAGCAAGTAAGCAAACTCAGGCTAGCCAGCCTCACTAAACTCAGCATCCTGTGTCCTTAGTAATAGTAGTCAGGATGTGGGATTCAATATACTCCAACAGTGCTGCGCCAGACAGAATAATGTGCATAAACACAAATCATAAAAATCACAGTGCATAAATCACCATGCCTTCAATGACAGTGCTAAATAAAGTCCTTGGATAGTGCAAATTATATATTGTGCAAATAAATGTGACAGAAACAGTCCATCATATAGATCCCATAAGGAAGCTTGTGATATACACCTCCGTGACCGTGTAGACACCCCCACCACCAGCTAGAATGGCCTCTCACCTCACTCTTTGACCCAAGAGTCACCCTGGGTCTTACACAGCTGTCCCCACACTGGGGTATGCGGATGATGGTCCCCAAAGGAAGTGCTTTCAGGTTCCAGGCTCCACTCTCATTCGGTCAGGGGCACCATGAGCAGACCCCATCTAGGGGGAGCAGGGCAGTCAGCATGCATGCATAGTGTCTCACCAGGGTCTCAGCTCTCAATAGATCCCCGCGCAGGCAGCACACACCAAAAGCTCCCTGAGGATTCGCACAACTTTTCCCTCTGAGTCTTTTACATGGATGGACCATGCCTGGCCAGATCCGTCTGGGCGGTGAACCTCCACTCCGTCTATATCGATGGGCCGCCCAAAGTTCCATTTAGCCTTTACAGATTGGAAGGTTTTCCATAACTCCGGCTTTGACTGGTTGCGGTGGAGTTTTGGGATGTAAAGGAAGTCCCACACAGCCTCATCACACCAAGCCTCTCTCCTGGCCTCAATCTCCCTTGGAGCATAAGGATAATCATATCCATATTCTAAGGCCACCTTCCTATGTATCAGCCGTTGTAGTCTGGAGAACCTGGGGAGGGTTTGTCTGTTGCCTCTCCCAGGTGGGGAATACAGGGTCTCCTCCTTAATGATGAGAGATGCATAGGCCTCATTTTGTTCCTGAGCCCGGGCATAGGTCCGAGGAGGGGATAGATCTGGGACCTGGTTAGAGTAGGCCACACAGAACCCCAGATTCTTAGCACATTGTCCACGTATTACAGAATTTCTAGTCTCCTCATCAGGAACACTTGGACTGGCCGAACTGTTCCGTTCATTCAACCCCCCCAGTCCCACTCGGTTTCTTCCTCTGATTTACAGACATCGATCCCCTCCTCCAAGGATCTGTAGCGATGCTGGAAACTAGGAGACCCCACATAAATGACCCCGGCCTCTTCCTCGCTGCTCAGACTCACAGCCCTGGTCACCGCAGGCCATCGACTCCCCTTTGCCTTTGTTGGAGCAGACCTGGTGTCTGCCACTGCAGTCTTCTGTACATCAGGTGGCCGCTCCCCGGCCCTCACTACCTGCATGCACACAGCCTCGGAAGTACAGGTTTCTCTCGTGTGGCACACTGTAGCACTGGCAGATGTTACTGAGCCCAGTTCCATCAGCACCCTGAGCACTCCTCTTCCTCTGCCCACGAAGAGTCCTGATTCAGAGGCCAACAGAGCACGAGTGACCCCGGTCTCCCATGTCACATTCAGTCTCCTGGGCTGACCTTCACTCTTCTCCGCCCGCTTCAGTAGATTGCCACAGTGCCCGCACTGGCCACACACTTGCATCCGCATGGTAACATTCAGGCATTGACTACATACCAGGCCCAAGTGTTCCACGCCTACTCCGGTACACAACGCCAGTCTTCCATCGGGCACCAATTGCACCCCAGTGTCCCACAGGGTCGAAGTCGACATTCCGGCCTGCTCTGCAGGATCTCCGCCAACACGTGGGATAGCCTCCGCACTCCAGCTCACTCTGGCACTCGCCATCTTGCTTCTCCACACACGTGTCTCCCTCTCAGCTACACACGAAAGTGGAAGTAATTTATAGACTTCCTTCCTCTTACCAGATTGGCTGTGCGTGGGCGGTGTTTCCGCCCACAACTCCAGATTAGCTGATTCTTTGGCGGTGGCTCCTTCTGCTAGTCAGATCTCTCCAGCGCACGCTTTCCCACGCGGTACAGTAACCTTTTCATTGCCGCTCCAACTCAGCTCAGCCAGCATGAAAGTCACTGTAAAGCAGATCGTAGTCTTCAATCCGCACGCATCCGCCATCCTTGTCTGTACCTGGGCCTCAGTTGCACCTCCATCTCTCCAGGCCAACTGACCCCCCTTTGCTATTTAGGAGAATTGTCCCGCTGTCAGACATTGGATGGCCGACATTCCTCTTCATAGCATTTGTACCGACAACTCTTCCCATACTATCTTTGAAAAGTGTCCCGCTGTCATTAGTTGCACGGTCAACAATTTTCTGTATAGCACTGGCACAAACATGGCCCCCGTCACACCGATCCACGTGCCCTGGGCCTTCATTTTCTCCTTCCGCACTTGCACCATTCACTGTTAAGCAGACGCAGACCTTTTGTACAGCGTGATGCAACTCTCCTTCTCTAACTCTCCTGCACATTTCTTGAGAGAACAGATTACAGTCCCAACAAAAGTCCATCCGTTGCCGCTGGCAACAACCACTTTGAACTCGACTCTTCATCCCACTCTCCCTAACTCCTGTAGGATGAGTCCTAGGAATGAATAAACAGGAGGGAACGGGATAAGGCGCAGGCCAAGGAGATGTTGGGGGAGTGGGTGGAGTCAGTGAGATGTTGGGGGAGTGGGTGGGGTCAGTGAGATGTTGGGGGAGTGGGTGGAGTCATTGAGATGTTGGGGGAGTGGGTGGAGTCAGTGAGATGTTGGGGGAGTGGGTGGAGTCAGTGGAGGTGGGGAATGGAAACATGCAGGAGTGACTATATATGAAGGTTACGATCGCTGTGTCTATGACTGTACAAAGCGGAAATATTGTGTACCGAATGGAATGGACTTTTCTTTCTTTATAATAAAACTTTTTCTGATTTAAAAGAAAAAAACACTCAGAAAAGATGAGTATGGAAAATGTCAGTGGCCTCCACCTGTAAAACCATTCCTGTTTTGGAGGTCGTCTCATTGTTGCCCATCTAGTGCACCTGTTGGTAACAACCCCCTCTGCTACTTGACTGAGCAGATGAATATCCCAGGAGTTTCCCTGACTTGATGCTATACTCTGATTAAAAAGTGTTGAGCAGTGTATATGAGTGTGGAAAACTCTTGGTAATTTTTCTTGTCTTCTGACAGACGGACTCTGTGGTGGGAATAGAAGGACATCGGAGGAAGATGTGACTACAGAAGATAATGACATGGCATCTTCTCCAGAAGTAAATCCCGTTCCTCATAATATACATGACAGACCTCACCATTGGAGGAGATCATTGGAATCTCCTGATACTTCACATAGTCCTCTAATATCTGACAGTGCCGACGGGTGCGGGAAACCATCTCATCTCAGGGAATCTTCTTTATACCATAAAGGGGTTCATACAGGAGACAATTCATTCTCATGTTCAGAGTGCGGGAAATGTTTTAAACAGAAAAGATACCTTTTTCAGCACCAGAGAATACACACAGGGGAGCGTCCCTATTCATGTTCTGCATGCTGGAAATGTTTTAATCAAAAAGGAAGTCTTCTCATCCATCAGAGAATACACACAGGGGAGCTTCCATATTCATGTTCAGAGTGCGGGAAATGTTTTAAACAGAAAATAAACCTCCTTAGCCATCAGAGAATACACACAGGTGACCTTCCCTATTCATGTTCAGAGTGCGGGAAATGTTTTAAACAGAAAAGAAACCTTCTTATGCATCAAAGAATACACACAGGTGACCTTCCCTATTCATGTTCAGAGTGTGGGAAATGTTTCACTCAGAAAGGAAGTCTTCTTAGCCATCAGAGAATACACACAGGGGAGCTTCCATATTCATGTTCAGAGTGTGGGAAATGTTTTAATAATAAAAGAAACCTTCTTAGCCATCAGAGAATACACACAGGTGAGCGTTCCTATTCTTGTTCAGAGTGTGGGAAATGTTTTATTCGTAAAGGACACCTTCTTACCCATCAGAGAATACACACAGGTGTGCATCCCTATTCATGTTCAGAGTGCGGGAAAAGTTTTAATGATAAAAGAAACCTTCTTAGGCATCAGAGAATACACACAGGTGAGTGTCCCTATTCATGTTCAGAGTGTGGGAAATGTTTTAATGAGAAAGGAACTCTTCTTATGCATTTGAGAATACACACAGGTGAGCGTCCTTATTCATGTTCAGAGTGCGAGAAATGTTTTAATCGTAAAGGACACCTTCTTCGCCATCAGAGAATCCACACGGGAGAGCTTCCCTGTTAATGTTCAAAGGGCGGGAAATGTTTTAATAATAAAGGAAACCTTCTTAGCCTTTAGAGAATACACACAGGTGAGACTCCCTATTCATGTTCAGAGTGTGGAAAATGTTTTGCGCTCAAACGTTTACCTGTTAGACACCAGAAAGTTTATAGAGGCAAGCGTCTCTAATCTTGTGCAGAGTGTGGGAAATGTTTAACTAAGAAAGAACCTACTTACACCCAGGTAAGCGCCCTTTTTAATGTTACGAGTGCGGGAAATGTTTTCCAAACACATTTTTATTTCTTAGAAACCAGAAAGTTCATACGGGCGAGCGTCCTATTTCATGTTCAGAGTGCGGGAAATGTTTCACTCCTTATGTACGTTTCAAACATAAAAGAATTAACACTTATATTAGAGGCTCCGTTTTCATGTTCACGTACATGTACTGAGGCAGGGCGGCCGTTCTGGACAGAATCACGTACCTGTACGTCATCTGCATTTCTTTGTCTGGGGCCAGAAGAGTTCCAGGAGTTCTACGCTTATCACAGTTCCCAAACCAAAAGGAGACATCCACCACATCTTCAATCTTAGGGCCCTAAATGTCCTCAGCTGGGCACAGGAGGTCCTAAATGTCCTCAGCTGGACACAGGAGGTCCTAAATGTCCTCAGCTGGGCACAGGAGGCCCTATTTGTCCTCAGCTGGGCACAGGAGGTACTAATTGTCCTCTACTGGGCACAGGAGGTCCTAAATGTCCTCAGCTGGACACAGGAGGCCCTAAATGTCCTCAGCTGGACACAGGAGGCCCTAAATGTCCTCAGCTGGGCACAGGAGGCCCTAAATATCCTCAGCTGGGCACAAGAGGCCCTAAATGTCCTCAGCTGGGCACAGGAAGTCCTAATTGTCCTCAGCTGGGCACAGGAGGCCCTAATTGTCCTCAGCTGGGCACAGGAGGCCCTAAATGTCCTCAGCTGGGCACAGGAGGCCCTAAATGTCCTCAGCTGGGCACAGGAGGCCCTATTTGTCCTCTGCTGGGCACAGGAGGCCCTAAATGTCCTCAGCTGGACACAGGAGGCCCTAAATGTCCTCAGCTGGACAAAGGAGGCCCTAAATGTCCTCAGCTGGGCACAGGAGGCCCTAAATATCCTCAGCTGGGCACAGGAGGCCCTAAATGTCCTCAGCTGGGCACAGGAGTTCTGCATGCAATCCACCAGGTCATAGTCTCTTTATCAGGAAGAGTTTTTTCTCTGACTACCCCCCATACATGTACTGCGGTAGGGCAGCCGTTCAGCACAGAATCACGTACCTGTACATCATCTGCATTTTTGGGTTTGTGGTGTGCACACGCACCGCTGGCGCCCATCTTCCACTGGACACAGCAGGAGCCAATCAGTGGGTTTGGCGGATGCGGTGTCCGTTGGTACCCGGCAATCGTTCCCGAGAGAGGCAGAACAGTTGTCCACCAATATAAACAAGGTAGATCGCCGTTCTGTTAGTAGGGAAGATGGAGATCCTGTGTATCTGATAATGGAGGAAGGAGATATTGGCGCACAGAGATTATATATAGTCCAGCCAGCAATAAATATCTAAAAATACCAATGATCAGGGTAGGGGGTTGTCAGGACTATGGTAAGAAATAGGCATATTTTTCATATTACATGTGAAGAATTATGAACTGAATGACCCCAGAGACAAAGTTCAATTCATGGCCTTCACTAGAAACTCAATAAAAGACTCCGGTTTGTAGTTTCCATTGTTTGTTGTTGAAAAGTGGTAAGCCGTTGTTGACTAACCCAGGAGATAACGACTATATTCTCTGGTCTTGAAAAGAGAATATATTTGAAGAAGCCATAAAACATTGTGTCCTGGCCATGAGTTATTTTCCATACAATAGCAGATCCTAACAGGTTCCACAAGGACAGCTGTATCATGGATTACCTAACTAACACACCATTGTTTCACCTATGGAAAAATAAACAACAGAGGAGCCATGGGAAGAGAGTTTTTGGTTAATTTTCTGGTAAATAACTTAGACTTATTCCAACTGTATTTTTAAATGAATTTAATATAATCATAAGCATCTACAACCTCCTTGTTCCATCATATACCAAGAGGGGATGTGGAAATGATGGTTATATGGACAATCCTCCATTGAAGATTATATTATATCAGTTAGATAGTAGTTGATGATTAAATTAGATTATTTCATATTGTAGATTACTAGCATAATAATTCTCTAGTAGATAACCTTCTGATTGAATACATCACATGTGTCAAACAATTATAATCCCAGGTTATTGCGTATTAATTTAGATAATCTATAAGTAAGTCACATATTCTTAATTAAGCTATATATATATATATATATATATATATATATATGGTATTAGTATGTATGCTCATTAAACGGCGTTACCAGAACTGAACCTTTCAAAGAGATATTACAGAAATATCAGATGACCAATGCCGGCACCATGAGAATATGGAGAGATTCTCATTTTTTTTATTACTATAAATGAATGTAGTAACTTCTATCAAAGATTTTTGCTCCCTGACATACATGGTGGTTAGTAGAGGTATTGCATAGTTACTCAACCAGTTAATGGTTATTTACCCCAACCATTGGGAAAGAGTTCCACCTTCTGGGTTTGGCTTATTGTAATTTTTATGGCCTTTTTGTCCTATACAATATATAAAGTAACCCAGACGAGACATAGAGACACACACATCCACCCATACACACTCATCATACTCCATCTTACTTCACCTTCATTCTACACCTTACAGTCTGAAAAACTTTAAGGACACAAGCTCCTCCCTAACCAGCCACCATTTTGGGAAAGGCAGCCATCTCAGGACTCTGGTAAACGATCATTTTGAGCCAGCAGCCATTTTGAAATGGTAATTATTCATTATTGATTCTTTGATTTTTGTTTCCTTGTATGCTATAATCGTATGTTCAAGATATTTAGATAACCTTCCCAGTTGTAACAACCATTGTAGATTTTTCTCGAAATATTATTTTTGTTTTTATAAAATTTTTCCATTCTTGGTTTAGCGCTATATTAGTGAATTAGTCTCACGTTTTGCATAGTCTGTTCTCACTCCAACTGCAGTGAAGTGACTGTTGGCTACGCAATTCACAGACAACTTTGTCTGATATATAGAACTCTTGATATATGGTTTTTACTCCTTCTGGGGAAAAAGTAATCCTGTCCTTTTGATTTGTATTGCTGAGCCAAATTAATTCAACTAGCGTTATCATTAAGTTTGTATGTGAGCTATATGTGAGATTATATTTTTGTGTCACCCATATCTATTTATTGTGAATACATGTCTTATGAATAAATATATATATATTCTCTACTGTAGTCTGTGTTCACTAAGATTGGTATATGCTGTTAAAAAGAAATTAATCAATTAAAAAGAATTCATTCTTCATTCAGAATAATATTCTCGAATGTGTAACGCACAACAGGGGTACAGTAAGAAAATTCTGAACCCAAGGTGTCAGAGGGGTCGGGAGACTTGTAGGGTCAGGACAACTAGGGGGTACAGTAAGAAATGTCTGAACCCAGGATAACAGAGGGGTCACAAGACTTGCAGGGTCAGGGCAATCATTGGGGTACTGTAAGAAATGTATGAACCCAGTGTGTCAGAGGGGTTGGGAGACTTGCAGGGTCAGGGCAACCTTTGAGGTATAGTAAGAAATGTTTGAACCCAGGGTGGCAGAGAGGTCTGGAGACTTGCAGGGTCAGGGCCACCATTGGGGTACAGTAAGAAATGTCTGAACCCAGGGTGACAAGAGGGTCGAGAGACTTGCAGGGCCAGGGCAACCATTGGCGTACTGTAAAAAATGTCTGACCCCAAGGTGTCAGAGGGGTTGGGAGACTTGCAAGGTAAGGGCAACCATTGGGGTACAGTAAGAAATGTCTGAACCCAGGGTGTCAGATCGGGAAACTTGCAGGGTCAGGGCCACCATTGGGGTACAGTAAGAAATGTCTGAACCCAGGGTGTCAGAGGAGTTGGGAGACTTGCAGGGTCAGGGCAGCCATTGGGGTACAGTAAGAAATGTCTGAACCCAGGGTGTCAGGGAAGTTGGAAGACATGCAGGGTCAGGGCAACCATTGGGCTACAGTAAGAAATGTCTGAACCCAGGGTGTCAGAGGGGTTGGGAGACTTGCAGGCTCACGGCAGCCATTGGGGTACAGTAAAAAAATGTCTGAACCCAGGAGGTCAGAGGGGTTGGGGGACTTGCAGGGTCAGGACGACCATTGGGGTACAGTAAGAAATGTCTGAACCCAGGGTGACAAGAGGGTCGGGAGACTTGCAGGGTCAGGGCAACCATTGGCGTACTGTAAAAAATGTCTGAACCCAGGGTGTCAGAGGGGTTGGGAGACTTGCAAGGTAAGGGCAACCATTGGGGGTACAGTAAGAAATGTCTGAACCCAGGGTGTCAGGTCGGGAAACTTGCAAGGTCAGGGCCACCATTGGGGTAGAGTAAGAAATGTCTGAACCCAGGGTGTCAGAGGGGTTGGGAGACTTGCAGGGTCAGGGCAGCCATTGGGGTACAGTAAGAAATGTCTGAACCCAGGGTGTCAGAGGAGTTGGGAGACTTGCAGGGTCAGGGCAGCCATTGGGGTACAATAAGAAATGTCTAGAAGGGGGAAGTTTTGGTGCATCAGGCCAAAGGAGAAGGTGGGACTTTTACGGGCAAGTAGGTTTAAACACAGTTTGTAAAAATTCAGATTTATTTAAAGAAATATATAAAAATTCCCAATTAGGGTACAATTAGGTACATATATTCAGTGCATAGGTGTTTGGGTTATAGACCCAAGGTGTATTTAGAAGAAGGAAAAGGTTTTGGAGTATATCCGTGACATAAGTGAAAAGGTGACTTTTTATTTTTTGGACATTTGTTCTCTGTTTTTCCAGGCTGGTTGCTTGGAAAAAATTCACAGAGATCAAGCTGTTGGTCCAAAGCGTGTTTATCCGATGCGTTTCGGCTACAGAGTAGCCTTTCTCAAGGATTTTGGGGTATCATCAATTCTGTGAAGATAGTAGTAGGTAGTATTGATCTTTTAATGTACATAATTTCTGGTATAATATTTAGTATTGTGTTTTTTTATTTAATATATACATACTTTTTCTGTCTATTCATGTAAGCCTCCTTATGTCTGATCGGACACGCAGCAGGAACCACTGTGGTGCAACCTGGAGGGTATATATATATTATAGCAAATAAAGGTAAGAACACCTACCTGTACATTAAAAGATCAATAATACCTACTACTATCTTCACAGAATTGGTGATACCCCAAAATCCTTGAGAAAGGCTACTCTGTAGCCGAAACGCATCGGTTAACACGCTTTGGACCAACAGCTTGATCTCTGTGAATTTTTTCCAAGCAACCAGCCTGGAAAAACAGAGAACAAATGTCCAAAAAATAAAAAGTCACCTTTTCACTTATGTCACGGATATACTCCAAAACCTTTTCCTTCTTCTAAATACACCTTGGGTCTATAACCCAAACACCTATGCACTGAATATATGTACCTAATTGTACCCTAATTGGGAATTTTTATATATTTCTTTAAATAAATCTGACTAATTTTTACAAACTGTGTTTAAACCTACTTGCCCGTAAAAGTCCCACCTTCTCCTTTGGCCTGAGGCACCAAAACTTCCCCCTTCTAGATAAACAGGGACGGAGGCAACAAATACTATTTAGCTTTATAAAGGATCAAACCAACCCCCTCTACAGTAAGAAATGTCTGAACCCAGGGTGTCAGAGAAGTTGGAAGACGTGCAGGGTCAGGGCAACCATTGGGCTACAGTAAGAATTGTCTGAACCCAGGGTGTCAGAGGGGTTGGGAGACTTGCAGGCTCAGGGCCACCATTGGAATACAGTAAGAAATGTCTGAACCCAGGGTGTCAGAGAGGTCAGGGGACTTGCAGGGTCAGGGCAACCATTGGGTTACAGTAAGAAATGTCTGAACCCAGTGTGTCAGAGGGGTTGGGGGACTTGCAGGGTTAGGACAACGATTGGGGTACAGTAAGAAATGTCTGAACCCAGTGTGTCAGAGGGGTTGGAAGATTTTCAGGGTCAGGGCAACCGTTGGGGTACAGTAAGAAATGTCTGAACCCAGTGTGTCAGAGGGGTTGGGGGACTTGCAGGGTTAGGGCAACGATTGGGGTACAGTAAGAAATGTCTGAACCCAGTGTGTCAGAGGGGTTGGGAGATTTGCAGGGTCAGGGCCATCATGGGGGTACAGTAAGAAATGTCTGAACCCAGTGTGTCAGAGGGGTTGGAAGATTTTCAGGGTCAGGGCAACCATTGGGGTACAGTATCTTTAAGCGGCCTTCACTGCGGTAGATTTACATGGGCAATGATGTCACTGTGACAGACCTAGCTGGGACATGGGCTCTTACCCAATGACTATGGGCCCTGGTATTTATGGGAACACTGCTCTTTGAAAGGTGTATGCCTGGGGGATCAGTGAAGTGGTTTTGTTTCTGATTCATGTTCATGTCTCCCCAAAACACACAGACTCTGGGAGCTGGAGGTTCCATATTTGGGGCCTCTATGCCTCAAACTAGCAATGACAGTAGATGGTAATGTAATCCACTCAAACCACAGGGGTCCCCTGCCATAATGTGTTTATTGTAAGTAGGTCTCCTGTTATAGTCTGTTGCTTACTAGTCTGAGGAGCGGGGAGATCACTGTTTGTATTGGTAATTGTGCTAATTAACACACCTATTGTCTGCTAGCAAACTATTGGGGGGTGTGTTTACACTTGTAATAATGTGTATTGTGTGAGCTCAATGCCGGCAAGTCTGACCCGGAATAAGATCCCTGATTGTCCAGGTTGCTAATTAGCCTAATGTTTTTAGTGTTAGTTATATTTCTGTATACAGTTGTGTTTGCATATGATAATGTGATCAGCCTTACCTGAGTGTGTAGTGTATAAAAAGCCTGTATTCTTGTTCAATAAACAGTTCCAGTTTTGCAGCTAAACGAGTCCCATCTAGTTCTTGGTTGCAATATGTGGCTGTAATATCTGATATCTATGTTCAGACTGGAGGAAGCAGTATACTGATGGAAGCACTCAAGTGGAGTGTAGGACGGTTCCGTCACAATCACCACTATCCCCGCCCCTTCCTTTATATAGCAGATGACAGCTCAGGACGCCATTAGTCAGCGAGTGTTACCGTCTGAGATCGCTCCTGTGTGGCGGGTCATTGGGGTTATTGGTGGGTCAGTAGGGGGGGTTTGGCATGTTTTGGGGTGGTTTTTAACGACCGTCCGCATTTATACTGGGGCAGGCAGCCGCTCCCGGGCAAACCAACATAGCAATACAGGAGGCTTCTGCCCCCGCTCATCAGCTGGGAAGCCAATGCAGTGGGCAGGCGGCTCCGATTGCCGCCTGACACCCCTGATTGCTCCCCGCTGAGAGAATACCTTGTATACAAGGTTTCCAGTTAATACATCCTGGGGTTGTGATATATGTGTAAAATATTTCCTTGTAACATCTCTGTTGTAATATCAGTTTCGTTCAATTGGATAGCAATAGATTATCGATCGATGTTGGTTTGGGCGGCAGATTGGTTTGTGTGTGTGCTGGAATTGGTTTTTGGCAGGAACTCTTCTATTAGTGAAACTGGTGATTGTTTTAGATGCTGGCGTTTGAATTGAGCATTGAGCAGACGGTTTTGTACTGCATTTCAGTTTTAAGTGGCAGATTGTGTTACACAGCCTAAAATCAGATGTATATGTATAAATGGTTCCTGCGCTATCCTGGGAATTTGAATCACTCCTTAATGCTGCACCACAATACTGACACTATAAACCAGTCTAAGAATCAATTAAAAAGGGGGTGATGGTTAATTGTAAGTGCAATACTTTATTTTTGGAATAAACGGTTTATAATACTGCACCATGATGGCCCTCTTTATTTAATGAGCCCCTGAGGTGGTGGTAGTAAACAGAGAGCCCGCGATACAAGGAGTCCCAAATAAGGAACCCCAGAGTTATACCAAGGATCGGGAACATACACAGGACCCCCTAGGAAGGTCCCAGGAGCCATAAGGAACCACGCGAGAGGGAAAGGCACACAAACACAGGCGTTTTATTTCTTTATTTGAGGTGAGAATTTAGAGCACATAGAAGTGACACCTGGTGGAGGAAATTAGTCACAGCATTTTATTTGCACGGAAGCACTTTTTTGGATCGTTTATATTTGGATTGAAGACACACTTTTGTTTGATTGGACAATCTTTGATTATTTTAAGTGGACTTTTTTAATCACACAAATTGTCAATATTTTATTATATTTTGAAAGAGATATAATTTGAAGCACCAAGCACTTTAGAGATTGATTTCATCACGTTTTAAATGAAATGCTTTATCACAATTCTTATTGAAGCACATTTTTAACTTAATGGGAAAATGAAATTCACCTAATTATTCAATAGAGTAAAAAAGTCCCATCTAACAATCACGACACCAACACTTGTATATAATTTTATAATAATTTAATATTCTAATTCATCCTTGAAGCGCACCATCACCCCCTTTTTAACAGCCTAAAATCAGCATTCCATGAGGATAGCTATTGTCTATATTCTGAATACGGCTGATCGTAAATCCTGTTTTTCTTGTTTTTTTGTACCTCTTTGTCGTATACCAAGAAACACGTTTGCTCAAACTCTTTGTTTTGTGCCGACCATGTGCTTGGCGGCCATTTTGTGATGCAACTTCCTTTGTGTGGCAGCCATTTTTGGGACTCCCACATTACCATTTTGTTAAATGGTGTTAAAGCCCATGTGGCTGAGATGCTATTTTGAGCTTTAACAAAACATTTTTCTCTGTTTTTGTTAAACATTTTTTTCTCTTTTTTGGTTATTTTAAACATTTTCCTCTGTTTTGGTATGTTATTTTTGCACTCTATTTCAGTTTAAAGTGGTGTTTCTTCATTTTAATTGAAATTCAGCATCTAGGAAGATTTTTATTTATTACAGGACCATTGCGGTTGTTTTTCTAGCTAGGTTTGTTCATCTTTTTGTTCATATTTAGCATATGCATATCCAACCCATCAGTTTTTTGTTTTTTTTTTGTGTTTTTATGTCTGTTTTTAGGGGTAACTATTGTGTTTTCTAAGTTTTTTTGTTTAAGCTGTTTTTTGTGCTGTATTTTGTCTCATTTTTGTTGTAACTAAGTTTTTTTTCCAATGATAGACTACATTGTGGAGTGTGACTGATCCATTTTTTTATTGGATTCAGTTTTCAGGTTTGTTTTGTGCTGAGTAGCGGTTGTTTCTCACAGAGGTAGTTTTCGGTACTGCAGGTTGGATTTTAGGTAGAGAGGTTATACCTTCCAGTGTGCAATCAGTAACCGGCATCTCAATTTAATTTTCGACATCAAGGAATAGACTGAAGCCAAGGTTTGTATAGGGAGGACTTTCATTGTGCCTTCGGGGGTTGTTTGGCTGCACAGGCTAGGTCAAAACGAATGTGTGTACTTTGAGCCGTTTACATGAAACGGGTAATTGCGACACGCTTGTTTCAGCCTTCAACGTATGCGGAGTAGATACCGAAACCCGCCCCACATTTGGCCGTGTAAAATAATCAGAGCTGGGGAGCGAGTGGGGGTTGATGAGCTGTATAGCTGTATGAAGTCACCGGGTTGAGGTCTTCTAGCTGACCGGCAGAGGGCCGTGTAAAATAGTTGGAGACCGGAAGCAGGCCAACACTGTCAAAGTTGGCACCTGGCAGTGTTGCTCCTAAACCAGGTGCAAAGGAGCGATTTGAATCGTCACGGGCAATGGTTTTGTCCGTGCAAGGGGGGAAAATGCAGGCCCCCTAAATTAGCCAAACAACTTTCGCGGTACATGAAGTCCGAGTTTGGGGCTCGGGCCATGAGACCCCTCGGGAAGTGGCATTACCAAGGGAAACAGTTGGTGCATCCCTTTGTTTTTGATGTCTGGAGATGGGAGTTCATTATTAAATTTAGGACTAGGCTCCAGGCAACAAAGATGCTAAGCGTAGAGCAATTGTGGCTTCAGAGATCTATTATGGTCAATCAGCAAGGCGTGCATGAGGCGGTTTCAGTCCGGAAGAACCGCATTATGTACACTTGGCCTGATGAGATAGCCGAGTCCAGCGATAGCCGAGTCCTTCTGGTGAGAGAAGTGGAGGAAGCTCTTCCTGGGCTAACTTTACCGAGATGAGCCAGATCCGCTGACACTGAACCTGTCACTGTCTCCTGATTCACGGCTTGTTATCGACTCTACTGTCTCTGCACTTTAATCTCCATTTTCTTCAGCTCATAGTGTAGACCTCGATACTTGTAACACCCTCCCACCTCACAGTGTCTCTATCTCTCAACAGCCTGTCATAACAGCTGAACCCTCTCCTTCTAACTCTGTGGCAAACTAGAAGTTCTTTTAACAGGTCTGCTATGGATGTGGAAAGTAAGGGTACATCAGGAATAATTGTCCGACTAACCCGGCTGGTCCGTGGGGTAAGTGGCATTTTTTTCCGGAGGACCCGGAAATTTTAAAGGTAGGTATGGTCAGAAACGACTATGACTTATCATAGGGCGTTGGTAAACCGGTGTCAGCTCACATCCTAGAGTAATTAAAATAGGCCCTCCCTTGCCTCACTGACACCAATGCAGCCAACACGGTTCTAAGATCTCAAGACCCTAGAGGCAAGGTTCCCCTTCCAGGGGAGACAACTCCTACTGTAGGTCTCACAGGCCAGATAGTGTCTTTACAAAGACTGAACCTCTCTATTGCAGGCTAGGCCAGTTCTGCAAGGAGAAGCTTGTTTTTTTTTTTTAGGTCATTGCATTTCTCTGGGTACCCAACATCTAACCACTCAGAGAATACAGACACTGGAGGACCCCCAAAGACCTCGTAACCTTAAACGATGCACTATTTTTGAACCCTGCGTCTCTTCTTCCTGTTAAGGAGGAAGAGAAGGGGGAGAAGGTCATGCAGAAAAATGGTAATTTTCAAAAACTTTATCTCGCTCTCTCTCTTTTTCTTTTTCTCTTTCTCTCTCATCAATTTCTAACTTTAGTAGGAACAACACAATTGTCTTTGATGGATTGGCAATCAGCTGAGGCCCCCATTCCAGACGCTAACCTTTTTGTAGATGGTTCCAGGTACTACACCCCAGATTGTAAGACCGAGATCAGAGGATCAATTTCTATACAGATTGAAGATACGCTTTTTGGGTTGGCACATTATTGTGGTCCTGTCTGGAAGGCAAGAGGGTTCTTGACTAGTTTGGGGAGGTCGGTGAAATGTGTGGGGTTTATAGAGCTGTTCATTGCCTTCTGCTTGCCACACGAGATAACCATTCTGAAGGTAAAGGCTCATACTACTGAGACCACTATGGAAGCCAATGGAAATGCCTTGGCAGATAGAGCTGCTAAGGAAGGTGCTCTGAGCCCTGGGGCAGAGACCCTGATGCTAGCCATCCCCCCTGACGTGCCGCTAGAGGAATTTAGTAAACTGTAGTTCAAAGTGGAAATGCCGGAAAAGAGGAGATGGACAGCCTTAGGGGCTACACATGGTCCAGGCAACATCTGGGGTCTTGATGGTAAATGGTGTTTACCCAGATCGGTTTTTCCAATGATGGCCCACTCGGCTCATTACCCTGGGCATCAGACAAAGCTGGTTATGTGTGCATAGGTGGAGGAGCATTGGATTGGCCCTGGCTTTTCTACCGCAGCTGAAAACGGTAATGGTACAGAGAAAGCCCTCACCCAAACCGGAATATCCCTTTCAGCGCATCCAGATAGACTATATCACTTTGCCAAAGAACAGACGAGCGTGTCTTGGTCTGTCTGGATATGTTTTCTGGGTGGCCATAGGCTTGGCCCATTCACAATGCCATTACCACTGCCACCACGAAAAAGATCCTGTCTGAAATAGTTTGTAGCAGGAGGGGGGGCTGCCGGGAATGATCAAGTCAGATCGCGGATCACACTGCACTGGTCAGATCTTTGCAGAGGTACGTAAGGCGCTTAAGGGATTCAAAGTAGCGGTAAGGTTGAACAGCTGAATAGAAAGGGCCATGGCTCAAATGTTTTTTCATTGCTCTTTACCCCATCAGGAATGCCCCATGGGTTATCACCCTAGAAGGTTTTGTTTGGGAGTCAACCAGAGACTGGATTGTACTTTCCTCAGCAGCTGTAATTTTTACATTCTCAGCTGACGGGGTGGGTGCAGTCCTGGCAAAGGGAGCTCCAAAAGGTCCATCATAGGGTTCGGGAGTCTCTGCCGAACCCTGACACGATAACCGGTGTACATTCTGTCCAACCAGGTGACTGAGTCGTTGTGAGGAAACGTCAAAAGACGGGATTGGAGCGGAGGTATTCTGAGGTATTACCAGGTTCAGCTGACAACGCCGACTTCCTTGAGGCTCTGGATCCATGCCAGCCACTGCAAAAAGCTGCTCAACTCCATCCAAGAATGATGATGAGGAGTATCATTTTTATTTACATATTTAGCAAGTGTGTTTTAGCAAGGGTAATGCATTTTCAGCTGACCAAGACGGCAAACAGGTCTAATGGCTGGGTGTGCTCCAAACCCCCACCTAGCTATTACACCCCAGCAATGGCAGACATTCGTATCATCATGAAGACAACCGAGAGACACTTGTCCACAGAATTTAATGACACATTCCTAGAGGGTAACATCAATTTTAGTTTTTATGTTAGCTCTGGCTCCTGTTCTTTTCTGGTCAATACAATTTGGGTATCGGGACAATCAGGTAGTCCACGGCTGGGCTTTAACTTTAGTTTTGGCACCGGAACTAGATTCGTAGGATCTACAACCTGTGGGACAGGTATAGCAGTCATCTCACCAATGAAACTCCGGGTGTTTTTACTGTAGGAGAAAATGGTACTAGATTTTCTTTTAGCTTCCAAGGGGGGTTTCTGTGAATTCATAGGGGAAGACTGCTGTTCCGGTATAGCAAACACCAGTGATAAGGTCCAAGCCTATATGGATAAGGTAACTTCATTGCAAGGCAGAGCTATAGCTAGCGAGGGTTGGAATCCTTTTATTGCTTTGGGAGGTTTTGAGTATTTTTTTTGTTCTCCATTGGCTCTTGGTTGAAGAAAATAGAAGTATATATACTTATGTTGTTCTTGTTTCTACTCCTCCCATATGATCCTGTTGTCTGGTCGACCAAGTCACCAAAGCCCGAGCAGATGACCTTGTCCTGATTGCTGAGACGAGACGCCCCAAGATTCCGCCCCTGCATCCGACACCAAGGACCCCAGCCCGACCGCTGATCAACGCATCCCATCATCTCATGCCCTCCCTCTGAAGTCATCTCCCGAAGAACGGAACCCAAGTGTTGTTTCCTTTCGATGGATTGTTTTTACCTATCTTTTTCTTTTTATAAACTTTTTGAAATGGATTGTTTTATCGTCAGAAGAACTGTTCTGTTTATTTAGAAGAAGAAGATTCATCAAGGGACACATGGGAGCATATGACAAAGAGGAGGGGCTGTTGTGGAAATTTTGATAGACATTTCTTTAGTTAAATAGTCATAATGTCTCCCAGTGTCAGTTTTACTGATAATCGCCATTTACAGTGATTGTCGCTTTAACTGTCATTACAGGAAAGACTTGTTGGTGAAAATCTTCCATTGGATGAAATGGCACAATACTAGTAGCAGAGAGAGTCCATCGCACAGATCTATGTCTGCAGTTCGGGGCCCTGTGCTGCTGAGATATGTCTGTGATATGGAAATTCTTAGCATTTTACCAAGATAAATAGATAGCTCCTTTTAGTCACATTCGATCGGTGTGACTGAATGACTGCTGCTATTATCTTATGCAGATAAAACCTCATCAACTGGAACAAATAGAATGGTCACTATCAAAAATGCTTTATATGTGAATCATGTTTGATGAAGACCCACTAACAAGTAATGGACTCATGTTTTTGGATTGACATTAATGAACAATGAAAAGCCATGTGCCCCTTGTGGCAGTTGAGCCCTTTGTTCGCTCGTGTCCATTCATGGGCATGTACTCCAGTTTCTATTGTGTTTTTTTTAATGTATACTTGTTCGTTGATTGGTGGTTTTGAAGCCACTCCCTGTAACTCCCTTTTGTTAAATAAACCTGATGTGTCCTGGAAGAGGGCAGTTTACTCAGAGGGACCCTCCAGAGAGCATCGGATTGACTACAGCAAGCGTGTCTGTTCATTTCTTTGCTACCAGTGCTTGGTAAACCGTTACACAAAAGAGCGGTACAATTGTACTTTTCAGTACAAGCTATTAATGGAGCTTGGTGCGTAATAATCTTGAGCGCACTGAAGCGGGTTTTCATGCTCCAAGCCCTATTCATTTCCACGACAGGCCTGTTCTGAGTGGAACCTGTCCAGTTAAACCGCTGTATGGTCCGGGCCACTGTGTTGCAGCTCAGTTTCAGGGTCTTGGCAATCTTCTTAAAGCCTAGGCCATCTTTACGTAGAGCAACAATTCTTTTTATAAAATCCTCAGAGTTCTTTGCCATGAGGTGCCATGTTGAACTTCCAGTGATCAGTATGAGAGAGTGAGAGCGATAACACCAAATTTACCACACCTGCTCCCCATTCACACCTGAAACCTTGTAACACTAACGAGTCACATGACACTGGGGAGAAAATAGCTAATTGGGCCTAATGTGGACATTTTCACTTAGGGGTGTATTCACTTTTGTTGCCAGCGGTTTAGACATTAATGGCTGTGTGTTGAGTTAATTTGAGGAGACAGCAAATTTACACTGTTATACAAGCTGTACACTCACTACTTTACATTGTAGTAAAGTGTCATTTCTTCAGTGGTGTAACATGAAAAGATATAATAAAATATTTACAAAAATGTGAGAGTGTACTTACTTTTGTGAGATACTGTATATTTTATCTTGTACATAGGATCTTCAGGACAGATACCTATAGATACACAACACATTTTGGTCTGATTTTTCCCCCCTGTGTCCGCCCCAGGTTGGGTTAATTTGTTGGGGGTTAGAAGGAAGGCCGTGTGCTAGTAAGCCATGTTTGTATTTATTATGATGTACATAAATACATATTATGTTCTATGTTTATGAAACACTAATATCGAGTCTGTTCATTTTAAGAAAAAACTGTCTGCACATCTTCATAGTCCTGAAGAAGCCTTGTGTGAAACGCGTTGACCAGTGAACAGAGGAAGATAGAGGAATATGATCCGAAGCAAACACAGTGACGTGCCTCTATTCCTAATGGTTAATGCAAACAGAAAACAGAGGTCGTGGGACTTTAAATGAGGCCGGTCACCAACTAAGATATACAAAAATAGAATCTGAACGTAGTCATTTATTATACATACAGTAATTGATACAAATGTTGACATCAGTAACAAATATGATGCAGACATGTATACAAAAAAAGCTGACACAAAAAAATCCATATAGTAAGGAGATTGTTATAATAGTAATAAGATATATTCAGTAAAAAAAAGTACATGACCGTCACTAAATGTTACATCTAAGTGAAGAGAGGAAATATCTATACCTACACGAACCTTATGATATATACCAACTTATCCTTATATATGTATGATGTACATGAGTGAAATTAGTTGGAGACATTGATCTCCTGTGTACGAGCTGAGCTCAGTTTGGGGCCAGTTTCCTCACAGGGTTCATACACATTTTCACCAATGAAATTCCATGACTTTTCCATGACTTCACGTAAATATTCATGACCTAATGTTTCATGAAATGTCTATGTATACGTGTTAAATAAGAAGAAAATCTATGTCACACCCAGCATATATTTACTAATATAAATGACCAGCTTTGTAGTGTACAGTGGAATATGAAATATTTATTTAAATAACGCTTGCACAGTAACGATGTTTCATAACATAAACCCTGAGAACCGCTTAGAAATGGATTAACGTAATCCACAGGAGATATAACATAAATCAAGGGGAAGCAACTAAAAAATAAAAAAGTGTCCAGCAACACTGTTCTGAACATAAATATGAGCACTTACGTTCGCTGCATGCAAAGCTGGCCGCTATCTTGCTGTCTGGGAACATAGTCTGGAAAAGCTGACCTGTGTCTTCACAAGACTTGTATGAATAGTGTGAATTAACCACCTTTAGAGCCCACAGTACCTCTGCTGTTAGAGTTTCGTTTCTGGATACAGCGTGACTCAAAATGGTCCCCTGTTTTACAGAGGATGAGGTGGAAGCACCGCTGCCGCAGCTGGGAGCCGGTGTCACTTCAAGCGCACGGGTGAAAAAGCCAGCGATCGGATTGGAAGCTGTCGAGCACGCAGCTGCAGACTGGTGCTTTGCACCTTTAGCGTGGCTAGACAGCGCTGCCTCTCCCATGTTCGAAATGTCAAACGTTTTACGACACACTGTACATTTAGCACGTCCCGGGTCCTGATCTTTCTCCAGCCACCTCTCATACTTTTCGTCATGAAGCCATACATTTTTAAAGCTGCATTTCCCTGGCATTGCTGTAACTGTGAACGGACTGGTATGGATGGCACAAAATGCAGCACTTAATATTTTTAGGCCCAAGCAACAGTCATAAGGTGCAGGCGGACTGGTATGGATGGCACAGACAGTGAGATGCACAAAATGCAGCACAGTAATCCTTTTTAGGCCCAAGCGAGTCATAAGGTGCAGGCGGACTGGTATGGATGGCACAGACAGTGAGATGCACAAAATGCAGCACAGTAATCTTTTTAGGCCCAAGCGACAGTCATGAGGTGCAGGCAGACTGGTATGGATGGCACAGACAGTGAGATGCACAAAATGCAGCACAGCAATCTTTTAGGCCCAAGCGACAGTCATGAGGTGCAGGCGGACTGGTATGGATGGCACAGATCTGATGGTGCACAAATGCGGCACTTACTTTTGGGAGAAAGAACAGTGGTGCTCCTGCTTGCCCAAATAAAACTGTTCAGGTGGCAGTGAGTCATGAAGGTGCAGCTGGAAAAAATGCGGCGCTTACTATTCTTAGGCCGAACCTAACAGTCCCATGAGGCAGAAAAGAGTTCTCACAGAAACTAAGGCGACTCAGGATTGGATGCTTAAATATTTATTTACATTTATTTTTAACATTCCCATAGGACTGGTACAGTAGGTGCTTGCAGTTTGCCCTACGGTCGGTCACTGGCCAGCAGCAGCCGAGGAAATGATCGTGCACCAATGACAGGCAGCGGGGAGGGCCGGGCCGTGGTTTGCCTGTATGTGACTGGCCAGCAGCAGCAAACCAATCACAGGCAACGGAAGCGTCACTGGAGAGCGGGCCGGCCGCATGAACGTGATCACGCGGGGGTGCGGTAACTGAAACGGTTACCGCCCCCTTCCGCGTCATCATCACGTTCATGCGGCCCGCCCTCCAGTGACGCTTCCGCCGCCTGTGATTGGTTTGCTGCTGCTGGCCAGTCACATACAGGCAAACCGCGGCCCGGCCCTCCCCGCTGCCAGCGATTGGTGCTTGGTGTGTGATCTACTCCTCGGCTGCTGCGGACCCGGAAATGTGCACAAGCATAAAATAAAATAATTATACATTAATTTGCAATAAAAAAGTTTTAAGCATCCGCTCCCCCCGCCGCTGCCCGCCGCTCCACCCCGCTCCTCCCCAGATTTCCATGACTTTTCCAAAACATTTGTAAAATCGTACTTTTCCATGACCTTTCCAGGCCTGGAAAGTGTCATCTCAGAATTCCATAACTTTTCCAGGTTTTTAATGACCGTACGAACCCTGTTCCTCATTTTATTGAGATCTGGTTTTAGATAAATCAATAAATGTTATTTTAGGATAAATCCATGTAGTTATCTGTCTCATGCTGTGCCCTTGAAGTCCACACATATGACAGTGGTTCCTTGTGAACATCTGTAGGTTCCCATTTCTCTGAATAGATAAGATGTTGGGACTCATGAAAAAAAATTACGTGGGATCCCCTCCCCCCCCCCCCCCCCCCAGTCTATACCAGGCCCATACCAAAATGTAAAAAAATAAATGCAGTGGGGTCCCTCCAAAATCCATACCAGATTCTTAACCTGAACATGCAGTTTGGCAAGTCAGGAAAAGGGGGACAAGCGAGCTCCCTCCCTTCCAACCCATACAATGTCCTCACCATGGGGTGGGGTGGGTTTTTGTGCCAGCTCTGCCCTCCCCACCCCAAGGCACCTTGTCTCCAAGTTGACGGGGACAAGGGCCTCTTCCCCACAACCGTGGCCTGTGTTTGTGGGGGTCTGCAGGCAGTGGACCATAGTACCTGAACCTATTCACCAAAAAAGTGTCAAAAAGTAATAAAAACACAAACACGATTTTGGAAAAGACCTTTATGAAAAAATAAAAACCAGCCTCCCCCGATGTAAATACGTCATCAATCACAACGCCTGCCGCACCCAAAAAAATAAATTAAAAAAGACGCTCTCGCCGTCATGGAGGCCCTCTGCCTACTGCAGGCTCCCCGTTTCACATCTTTTATATAGGTAAGGGATGGGGTCACCTGTCTACATCACCTGGAGACCACGCCCCTTCTGACGTCAGGGATCTAGCATGCACTGGTCCATGAGGTCAGAAGGGGGCAGTGCCACCAGGTGACGTAGACAGGTGACCCCGCCCCTTACCTATGTAAGAAATGTAAAATGGAGGAGGAGCCTGCAGTAGTTATTTTTTAATAAAGGATTTTTCAAAAATTGTGTGTGTGTTTTTAATAATATTTGACACTTTTTTGGTGAATAGATACAGGTAATATGGTCCCGATACTCACATGGGGGGGGCGGGATCTGGGGGTCCCCTTGGTAAAAGGGTCTTTCAAATTACGACAAGCCCCCTGACAGCAGACTCCCACAACCACAGGCCACGGTTGTGGGGAAGAGGCCCTTGTCCCCATTAACATGGGGACAAAGTGCTTTGGGGTGGGGTGGGGGGGGGGCAGAGCTTCCCCAAAGCACCCACCCCCCATGTTGAGGACATGTGGCCTCGTATGGTTAAGGAGGGGGGGCCCTCACTCGTCCCTCTCACTTTCCTGACCTGCCAGGCTGCATGCCGGGATATGGTATGGATTTTAGGGGAGAACTCACGCTGCTTTTTTTTGGGCTCCTAAGGGCCTGGTATGGACTGGGTGGGGGGGACGTCATTTTCTTCTATTGCCGGGCAATGCCGACATTCTTTTCTTTACATTCAGCTGTCAGTGGGGAAGCCCGCTGACAGCTGATGAGTCTTGGTTGGTAAGGATGCGGGCGGCCGGCTTCCCGGCTTGCTGCCAAACAACCAGCTATTTCTTCACACAGAATTTGCATCAGTCGATCGTTTTTTTTGACTGATCCGAATTCGAATTGTTCTGAAAAGTTAGTATTCAGAAGAAAATGAATAAATGAAACTAATTTTAACAGATTTCAATGAGATTCATTGCAATTTCATTTGGATACATCCGAATCTAGGAATAGCCAAAAATTTGTCGGAATTTGTATTCTCACCGAAACAAATTTCATGTGTCTAACACTTAATGGCCACCCACTAACAGCTGGGCTCCCAGCCAATGCAAATGGCCGCCGATGGCAGGGCCCACTCTCCAGGCATGGATCCACTACATATGTGTGCCATAACACCACCCCGCTGATAGCTGGGGACTCAATGACCACTCGGGACATCCTGGAAGACTTCTGGATACCAAAGGAAGCTCCTGACATCCCGCACAGCTGCCCAGCACCAGACCCGCCCACCAATACTTCCAATAGGTAGGAAAAATTCATACAAAAAATGGTCCTATAAGTGAGGAGGACAAAAAAGGAACGCAGTCATTGGCTTATCCTGAACATTTATGGGGTCGTATGCTGTCATGGACATCTTTCAGGAAAGCACATTATGGCCACTAGATGGAACTGACCATTATAGGAAATCCCATTTCATCATGACTGGGGGAATGGGGGTCACATTTCATCAACACATTTATAACAACCAGATCTGTAAGTGTTTTTGAAATCTTCCCGCACAAAATGTACTCAGCCAATGAAAGGTAAGAACTCCATTTTTATTTTTATCCTGCTATCAATGGCCAACACGGGACAACACTTCATCCATGTCTCTGGTGATCTCTGATCTCCTTATGAAGTGTTTCTTACATGATGAAGATCAGCCATGGAGTATATCTGAGGTGTATATCAGGGTGTGCTTCTTCCCCACATGTCCACCAACATTCATATAGAAGACATTTCCCGCACTCAAGGCACTAATACACCTCAAGGGTTGTGTGGGACCCCTGATGTACAGGAAGACATCACTTCAGTGAGGAAAATTTCCCTCACTCAGGACAGGAATACGGCTTCTCCCCTGTGTGAGATCTCTGATGTCTGTAAAGATTGGACTTCCTTGCAAAACATTTCCCGCACTCAGGACAGGAATGCGGCTTTTCACCCGTGTGCAATTTCTGATGTGTGGAAAGATGTGATTTGCGTGAAAAACATTTCCCACACTCAGGACAGGAATACGGCTTCTCATCAGTGTGCGATCTCTGATGCGTGTAAAGAGTGGACTTCTGTGAAAAACATTTCCCGCACTCAGGACAGGAATACGGCTTCTCACCAGTGTGCGATCTCTGATGTGTGGAAAGATGGGACTTCTGTGCAAAACATTTCCCACACTCAGGACAGGAATACGGCTTCTCCCCTGTGTGAAATCTCTGATGTGACGAAAGATATGACTTGCTTGAAAAACATTTCCCACACTCAGGACAGGAATACAGCTTCTTACCAGTGTGCAATCCCTGATGTGTGGCAAGATTGGACTTCTGTGTAAAACATTTTCCGCATTTAGGACACGAATACGGCTTCTCACCAGTGTGCATTCTCTGATGTATAGAAAGAGTGGACTTCTGCATAAAACATTTCCCGCACTCAGGACAGGAATCTGACTTCTCACCCGTGTGCAATCTCTGATGTGTGGAAAGATATGACTTGCTTGAAAAACATTTCCCACACTCAAGACAGGAATACAGCTTCTTACCAGTGTGCAATCTCTGATGTGTGGAAAGATTGGACTTCTGTGAAAAACATTTCCCGCACTCAGGACAGGAATATGGCTTCTCCCCTGTGTGCAATCTCTGATGTTTGTAAAGATTGGACTTCACTGAAAAACATTTCCCACACTCAGGACAGGAATACGGCTTCTCACCAGTGTGCAATCTCTGATGCGTGAAAAGACTGGACTTCTCTGAAAAACATTTCCTGCACTCAGGACAGGAATAGGGCTTCTCACCAGTGTGCAATCTCTGATGCGTGAAAAGATTGAACTTCTCTGAAAAACATTTCCCGCACTCAGGACAGGAATACGGCTTCTCACCGGTGTGAGATCTTTTATGTACAATAAGCTTGTATTTAAAGCGGAAACACTTCCCGCACTCAGTACAGGAGAACCTCTTTTCTGTTGGAAGGACGGCACCGTCCCTCACAGTCTGAGGTTCCTCAGGATAAGAGGAATACGATGATCCGGCACTGTCCCTCACAGTCTGAGGTTCCTCAGGATAAGAGGAATACGATGGTCCAGCACCGTCCCTCACAGTCTGAGGTTCCTCAAGGTAAAAGGAATACGATGGTCCGGCACTGTCCCTCACAGTCTGAGGTTCCTCAAGGTAAAAGGAATACGATGGTCCGGCACTGTCCCTCACAGTCTGAGGTTCCTCAGGATAAAAGGAATATGATGGTCCATCTACACTGTGTGGTGCCGGATGGACATTTGAGGTAGCCGGGTTTTCTCCTGGACTATACTGTGTGATGTCCTCATCTTCTACTTTACAGTCTGGAGACAAAGTGAGACAATCCTCTGAGGTTTTCCTCATCTCCCATCCATCTACTAAAATAGAAATACAAAGATTATTACTAGACATCAGCAGATTGGTTCCCCTAAACCAGGACTCCGCCCACATTAGACAGCTTTGTCTCTGAGGATCTTACAATTCCCCACTCAAGGTAACTAGTAAATGGGTCCTCTGATCTCCTACCAGTTCATTTCTTTATTCATGGACCTTAGTCAGAGGGTGAGAAAACAATGAGAACTGTCTTTTATAGGAGTGACAGTAATGAGGGGAATATAGGACGAGTGTCCCCTTCCCCTCTATCACTCATTGCCATCTTCCTAACACAAGAAGTGCTGCACTTCCTTATTTAGTCCATGATTTAGTCATGAATAGCAGAGGGGCTGAGCCGCACCAGAGGTCAGAGAGTGAGGATAGGGGGAGAACAACCAAGATGAAGACTGAACTGATCCTGAAGACCACCATCATTGGGTTACTGTAAAAGTCTGTCCTCCAATCAAATCATCAGATATAAAATAAAATGTCCAGCTGGTAGGAAATGGGCTTAACAAAAGAGAATCCATAATATGTGTATATATAGCAGTGGGTAGAGGGGAGAAAGCAGAAGTCAGGAGTCTGTAATGTACAACATAGAGTATATAGTATAGGGGTCAGGAGTATGTAATGTACAACATGGAGTATATAATGCAGGGATCAGGAGAATGTAATGTACAACATGGAGTATATAGTGCAGAGGTCAGGAGTATGTAATGTACAACATAAAGTATATAGTGCAAAAGTCAAGACTCATAATATTGGTATTCAGTAATCAGTGGTGGCTTACACGTATTCATGTCATATATGTATTTAGTGTTAATGACCCACCTGTGCTGATCTCTGTAAGAATGTCCTCCTCTTTACATGTCCCCATTATTCCATCCTCCCCAATAGACTGCTGATCATCCCTCACTTCTTCTTCTGCTTTAACCTCAACTTTAGAATCTCTCAGCTTTCCACTCTGAATATATAATAAAAATCACATCAATGGTAACAATGCAGATAATGTACAGATCCTAATGATACTATCAGTGATTGTTCCTCATCTACCTGATGATGGTGGGGGATGGTGTGATCTTCCTGTGTGGAATCCCGGGAATACAGAGGACGGGGACATCTCTCTGGTGGGTTCCTGGTATTTGGTGGCTCCATCATATCCTTGTGTCCTTCTGAAAACTCCTCCATCACTCCATATTCCTCATCCTCCTCTTTAACAACAATATTATAATCCCAGACGTTTCCACTCTAAATATATAATAAAACATTCATTGTAACAAACATGCTGTGTATAAATAATAACTACTAATAAGTGTCAATCATCTACCTGATGATGGTGAGGGATGGTGTGACCTTCCTGTGTGGAATCCTGGGAATACAGAGGACGGGGACATTTCTCTGGTGGGTTTCTGTAGCTGGATGACTCCACCATGGTGTCCTGATACAGATCTTTGTGTTCTTTTGGAATCTCTGACTCCTTCATCACCCCATCCTCATCATCCTCCTCTTTTATCTCTTCTTTAACCTCAACTTTAGAATCTCTCAGGTTTCCACTCTGAATATATAATAAAAATGACATCAATGGTAACAATGCAGATAATGTACAGATCCTAATGATACTATCAGTGATTGTTCCCCATCTACCTGATGATGGTGGGGGATGGTGTGACCTTCCTGTGTGGAATCCCGGGAATACAGAGGACGGGGACATCTCTCTGGTGGGTTCCCATTACTGGATCCATCTGTAGGAAACACACACACTGACTGAATACATTGTTTCTATGTGTTTATCAGATGATGGGGGATCTAGGTGGAGCCCCCGTACTGCTCTCTCCTTTACAATAAAGTCTCCTCTTACCCGGTGATGTGAGGGGCGGCTGATTGTCCATCATGACGTCCTTGTAGAGATCCTTGTGTCCTTCTAAATACTCCCACTCCTCCATGGAGAAACAGACAGTGACATCCTGACACCTTATAGGAACCTGACACACACAATGATACAGTCACCATCCAGACACAAATAGAAGACACTGCTGGAAGAAGCAGCAGAGAAGTGATGCATGATGATATATGTGGAGCAGAGGAGCAGAGCAGAGCGTGGGATCAGTGGCTGTGTGCAAGTGAGAGGAGCGGGTGTGTGACCGACTGCTTGTGGGTGTGTGAGTAACCGCCCCCCCCAGTAGAGTGGCGGGGGCGAGCGGTGCTAGAACCCCCCCCCCCGGAAGTAAAAGCGGGCGGCGAGCGGGTCAGTAACCCCCCCCTCCCTTGTGCGGGCGGCGAGCGGTGCAGTAACCCCCCTTTTGCGGCGGGCAGCGAGCGGTGGGGTAACCTCCCCCCCCCGGACAGAGAGGGAGAAGAGGAGACTAACAGAGCAAAGGCTGACCGGGAAGTGACAGAGGGAGGCGGGTGCAGAGGGGAAGACTGACCGACTGAGGGAGGAGGGAGGAATCCTTGTCAGGAACTGCAAGTGACAGGCTTAAAGGGACACACACTAGGTAAGTAAGACTGGTGACTGAGATTGAACACTGAGTGTCTGTGAGTACCTATTACTACCTGAGTGCCTGTGAGTACCTATTACTACCTGAGTGCCTGTGAGTACCTATTACTACCTGAGTATCTGTGAGGACCTATTACTACCTGAGTGCCTGTGAGTACCTATTACTACCTGAGTGCCTGTGAGTACCTATTACTACCTGAGTATCTGTGAGGGCCTATTACTACCTGAGTGCCTGTGAGTACCTATTACTACCTGAGTGCCTGTGAGTACCTATTACTACCTGAGTATCTGTGAGGACCTATTACTACCTGAGTGTCAAGATGGGAGAGCTGGACCTGCTGAGGTCTGAGGAGGGTTTAGATTTTGTGGGGATTAGAGACTTGGTTTAACAACTGTCATGACTGGATGGCAACCATTCAGGGGTATTCCCTTTATCGCAGAGATAGAGAAGGTAAAAAAGGGGGAGGGGTATGTCTGTATATTAAGAACAGTGTACAGGTAAGTATGAGGGATGATATTAATAATGGAGCCATGAACGAGGTAGAATCCCTATGGGTAGAACTTCAAAGGGAAGGCACTGTGGGGAAGGCATACTTGCCAACTGTCCCGTTTTTGGTGAGGCAATCCCAGCAAGTAGGACCCTGTCACGTGTAATTTAGTCTGCCGGGACTAGTCAGTGTTGCCTCGGGCTGCCCGTAATTTGCTAAACCACATTGGACACAGAAAATGGCCATCATAAGGCAGGACTAATCAAAACCAATTATAGCTCTCGTGGGGGCAGTGCTGCGGTGTATTATCGTGAGATTCAGGCTACAGTCTAATTTGAATGAAAGTTTGTTAGCCAGTCGAGAATGCGCCTTGTCTTTCCGCCTGAAGTCTGCTATTGTCCCCCTGGGTAAGGAGCTGTGTGAGGGGTTCTCTCTCCTGTGTGTCTCTATCTGTCCCTCTCCATAGTAAGGGCCAATGGCGTGCCAGCGGGGAAGCGCTGTCAGATCCCGGCATCTCTCAGTGTGAAGGCAGCTCGGCTGCAGTGACAGCTCCTTCAGTCCGGGGGGGGATGGGCGGAGCCGCAACGAGAAGAAGCCAGGTGAGTGCCCGAGTCAGTGTGTGTGCTGTTGTATAGGAGGGGGATGGGGCAGCTGCATATAGAGGAATTGATCTTTCCCTATTCCTCCTGCAGTATTCAGTGGCTGCAGGAGGAATAGGGAAAGACCAATTCCTCTATATGCAGCTGCCCATCCCCCTCCTATACAACTTCTTTTGCTGGCCCCCCCAGTGCTCTCCAGCCCCCCCTCAATGCTCTTAACCCCCCTCCAGTGCTCTTAACCTCCCCTTAGTGCCCTTAGCCCCCCCCCGCCATTGCTCTTTAGCCCCCCCAGTGCTTTTCATCCCCCCATGCTCTCTGGCTCCCCCAGTGCTCCCTGGCTCCACCCTCTGTGATTTCTAGTTTTCCCCCGTGCTCTTCATCCCCCTGGCTTTCCCTGCCCTCCCCCCCAGTGCTACCTGTTCCCCCCCTCCCCCCAGTGCTCTCCATCTCCTGCACCTTCCAACCCCCCTGCAATGCTTTCCAAACCCCTCCCTTAATTCTCTTCAGCCCCCCCCCCGTGCCCTTCAGCTCCTCTAGTGCTCTCTGCTTGCCCTGTGCTTTCCGGCCCCCTTAGTGCTCTTCTGCAGTCTCTGACCATCTCCTGTACTGTGTCCGCAGTCTCTGATCATCTCCTGTATCATGTCCTCAGTCTCTCTCTGACCATCTACTGTATCGTGTCCTCAGTCTCTGACCATCTACTGTATCATGTCCTCAGTCTCTGACCATCTATTGTATCATGTCCTCAGTCTCTTGTATCATGTCCTGAGTCTCTGACCATCTACTGTATCATGTCCTCAGTCTCTGACCATCTACTGCAGGGGTCTTCAAACTATGGCCCTCCAGTTGTTTAGGAACTACAATTCCCATCATGCCTAGTCATGTTTGTGAATGTCAGTTTTACAATGCCTCATGGGATGTGTAGTTCAACAACAGCTGGAGGGCCGTAGTTTGAGGACCCCTGATCTACTGTATCATGTCCTGAGTCTCTGATCATCTACTCTATCATGTCCTCAGTCTCTTGTATCATGTCCTCAGTCTCTGACCATCTACTGTATCATGTCCTCAGTCTCTGACCATCTCTTGAATTATGTCCTTTTCATCCAAGGCTCGGCAGTTCCTAAATGTTTTGCAGGACAATTTCATGGGTCAGATGGTGAATGCACCGACAAGAAACAATGCGGTACTATACCTACTGATTACCAACAATACAGACCTGCTCACAGATATAGAAATACGGGGCAACTTAGGAAACAGTGACCATAGGTCAATTAGTTTCAGTATTAATTATAGTATTAATTATAGTAATAGGAAACACAAGGGTAATATAAAAACACTGAATTTCAAAAGAGCCAATTTCCCTAAACTGCGCTCTCTGCTAGAAAATATCAAATGGGATAGAACCCTGGGAACAAAGAACACGGAGGAAAAATTGGAGTGCTTCAAGAGCATACTTAACAAAGGGATTGACCAGTGCATTCCAAAGGGAAATACATTTAAAAGAGCAAAACTAAACCCTGTGTGGCTAAACTCCCACATAAAAATGCATATTAATGCTAAAGGAAAGGCTGAGGGGTCATTGGCAGCATTCAAGCATTACAAAGAGTGTAATAAGAAATGTAAAGACAAAATTAGGGCGGCTAAAATAGAACACGAGAGACATATAGTGGAAGAGAGTAAAAAGAACCCCAAGAAATTCTTTAAGTATATAAACAGTAAGAAAGCGAGGCCAGAACACATTGGCCCCATAAAAGACGATAAGGGAGTTTTGGCCACAGAGGACAGGGAAAAGGCGGTAGTGTTAAATAATTTCTTCTCTTCAGTCTTTACAAAAGAATTGGGGGGGGGGGGGGTACACTAACCACGCTTGTAAGGCCAAACTAAACAACACACCTCAGGAAATACCGCCATGGCTAACAGAAGATAGACTTAGAACTAAACTAGAGAAACTTAACATAAATAAATCCCCGGGACCGGATGGCTTGCACCCGAGGGTTCTTAAAGAGCTCAGCCAGGTGATTGCCAGACCATTATTCTTGACCTGTAAGGATGGTATACAGACGGGTATGGTGCCAGCTGATTGGAAAAAAGCCAACGTGGTACCAATATTTAAAAAAGGGCCGAGATATATCCGGGTAACTATAGGCCGGTCAGCCTAACATCAGTAGTCTGCAAGATTTTGGAGGGGATGTTAAGGGACCACATACAAGACTTTAGTAATGAAAATGGTATTATTAGTAGAGATGGCCTTGCAGTTCGCCCGACGGTCGGTTCGCGGCGAATTTTGCTTGTTCACTACCCACCAAATTTTTGGACACATGGCGTCGTGCGCGGCGGCCATATTTGTTTACATTGGGGAGAACTTTGACCCGTGACACAGCCGTCAGGTGGAACGGGACAGCCAATTGAAACATTCCAGCACATGGACAGTCCCCCTACCCTATAAACAGACCAGATCTGGCGGCCATTTCACATTCCGCTTTCTGCCAGTGTAGGGAGAGGTCTGCTGTGCTCATTAGGGAGAGTTTGCTAGACACATATAGCGCTGTGAAGATCCACAAAAGCCCTTTTCAGGGCTGGTATTTCGGTATAGGCCTTCTACAGTCTCTTTTCAGGTTAGGGACAGGTATCCTGTGGTTGCTTTAGGGGCAGTTACAGATCGGCTGCAGTCACACAGAAATCGCTTTGTCAATGTCCACAAAAGTCATTTAAAGGGCTGCAAATTTTTTGGTATTGCTGTGCAGTGCACTAAAAAGGGGGGGAGGGGGTTAATCCACAATATAATATACTTTGTAGAAAGCATATTATAGTGGATTAGTACTATTATTGTGCACTGTGCAGCATTGTGACAGGTGTGGTGGTAATACTGAGCGTTTCTGCAGCAACACTACACACATTGGCAAACTCCCTGGGCAATTATTTGTAGAACTGGTGTGACAGACCAGTAGCCCCCCAATAGCACATATTGAAGCGGGGTGTTATTTAACAGTATACTTTTATAAGAGTGTATTTTAGTCCTGCAAAAATGTGGCCTCTCTTGCTGTGTGCTACACACAGTGACAATAGTTACTGGCCAATTATTTGTAGAACTGGTGTGATAGACCAGTGGCCCCCCAATACCACAGATTGAAGTGGGGTGTTATCTACCTTTTTGCAGATATACTGCGATTCTCTAGAGACTTTTGTCACAGGGTAATTAAAAAACATGACAGGCAGAGGAAGAGGCAGAGACGTACGCAGGGGTGGTAAGGGTAGGGCAAGAGCAGTAGGCCAGAGCCTAACTGTGAACTTTCAAAAGCAGCGTGCAATTACGACAAAGGACGCACCAGACTTGGTTGAGTGGGTCACTCAGCCTTCCTCTTCTGCACCCTTCTCATCCTCTCTATCTGCACCCCCAAAGACATCACCACCACCACCACATACCCTCCACTTGAGCCACTGGAATTATTTTCAGATCCATCACAAGACATTTGCGATGCACAGCCATTGTTGGCATCGGATCAGGAAGAGGAGGTAGCAACAGCCGCCACTCAGCAGTCTGACGACAGTACCCAGATCAGCCCAAGGAGGTTGGTCCCTGCTGTTGCTGCCTACTCCCAGATCTCGAATGTTAGTGGTGGGGAAGATGACGTGGATAATGACGAGTCTATGGACGTCACGTGGGAGTCCACAAGAGAGGAAGAGGAAGGGAGTTCAGAGGGAGAGACGGACCGGAAGATAGGGAGGAGAGGCAGGCAGAACTTGCATTGCAGAAGAGGTAGAAAGCAGACTGCAAATGTATCAGGAGCGAGCCATCAACCATGTACAGTCACATCTGGCGCTCCCAGGATGCCGGCACATGGCTCTGCAGTGTGGGCTTTTTTTAATGTGTCCGTTGCTGACAACAGTATTGCCATCTGCAGCCTTTGCAGTCAACGCATAAGTCGCGGTAAGCCCAACACTCACCTAGGGACAACCGCCTTAAGAAGGCACCTAAACTCCCATCACCGAGCCCAGTGGGAGAAACACCTTCAGAACCCACAAAGCCACACTCCAGGCTCTCACTGTCCAGCTCCTTCTCCTTCTCCTCTCTCCTCACATTTTCCCTCCACTCCACCTTCCATGATGGCGTTGTCACGTTGTTCTGGAAAAAGGCAGGCTTCTGTGGTCCAAATGTTGGAGCGTAAAAAAATGATGACGCCGGATAACCCTCTTGCCCAACATTTGACTGCTGGCTTGTCGCAACTGATAGCCCGCCAACTACTGCCATATCAACTGGTGGACTCAGAGGCCTTTCGTAAATTTGTGGCCATTGGAACACCACAATGGAAGGTCCCAGGCAGGAAATACTTCTTGCAAAGGGCATTCCAGAGCTGTATGGCCATGTTAAGCGGCAAGTGAATATATCTCTGGCACACAGTGTTGGTGCCAAGATTCATCTGACCACAGACACATGATCTAGCAAACACGGGCAGGGAAGGTATATCACTTTTACTGCCCACTGGGTGAACCTTCTGACGGCCGTTAAGCATGTAACCCGTGGCACCCGTGTAGATTTAGTTGTACCGCAATGGATTGCAAGCAGGCCTGCCTCTTCTTCTCCTCCATCATCCTCCCTCTCCTCCTCGGCTGACTCCTCCTCTTCCGCTGCTACCGTCTCTTCTCCTGCGCCGCCCAACATCCCCAGAACCTATTCCACATACCAGGTGAGACGTTGCCATGCTGTGCTGCGTCTGTTGTGCCTGGAAGCCAAGAGCCACACTGGTCCTGCACTCCTTTCAGCTTTGCATACACAGGCAGATCAGTGGCTGACACTGCTGAATTTGTCAGTTGGTAAAGTGGTGTGCGACAACGGTGCCAATCTGCTGAGCGCGCTGAAACAGGGCAAAATGACACACGTGCCATGCATGGCACACGTCCTGAACTTGGTGGTGCAGCGATTCGTTGGCAAATACACTGGGGTCCAGGACATCTTGCGGCAGGCCAGGAAAATCTCGGGCCATTTCCAAAGATCTTACACAGCCATGGCTCGCCTTGCTGAGATTCAGCGGCGACATAACCTGCCCCTCAGGCGTCCTATTTGTGACTGCCCGACGCGATGGAACTCAACGTTGCATATGCTCAATAGGCTGCTCCAGCAGAAATGTGCAGTTAATGACTACCTGTTCGAACTCGGCGGCAGGACAGGTTGTGGGGAGCTTGGGTATTTTTCACCTCCCCAGTGGCAGCTCATGCGGGATGTATGCAGACTTCTGCGGCCATTCGATGAGATCACCAAACTGGTCAGTCACGGCCAGGGCGCCATAAGTGACATCATACATAATGCCTTCTTTCATGAGCGTGCATTGTGTCGTGTCATTGATCAAGCCATCGAGGAGCAGGAGCACGAAGATCAGGAAGTTGCAATGTTGGATGAATTCCCAGGGGGTGCTACTCCATCTGAGACAAATCAACAGCAGGAGTCTGAAGAGGAGTCAGAGGAGGAGGATGGTGCTGGGGGGGATGAGGAGGAGCAAGAAGAGCATGCTTTAAACCTTTCTGGGATCCCTGGTGTTATCCGTTCTGCTTTTCCGTGCGCTGGCAGAGGAATGTCCAGTCACAGAGAGACAGTTGCGGGTAGCAATCCAACAGCGCCTGCACGAAGAGGGCGGTTGGAAGATGTCTTGGTCACTTCAGATATGAGATCCTTCTTTCAGCCGAACCATCGACAGCTGTACTCCGGATCCAGCATGAGGGAATGCCTAGACCGACAGGTGTCCGACTACATCGGGTTAACGGTCGATGTGGACGCTCTGAGGAGTGATGAACCCCTGGACTACTGGGTGGGCAGGCTTGACCTCTGGCCAGAGCTTGCACAATTTGCAATGGAACTGTTGGCTTGCCCCCCGTCCAGTGTCCTGTCCGAAAGGACGTTCAGCGCAGCAGGGGGGAACGTGACCGATAAGCGCACTCGCCTAGCTCATGACAGTGTAGACTACCTTACATTTATAAAAAATGAATGAGGCATGGATCTCTGAGGAATTCAACACATGTGACCAGTAGACCAGGTTTCATTGAAATTCCTCCACCCACAACAATTCCTGGTCCTTGGATTTGCTACATACAGCGGCATAAAAGGCATTTCATGTCCATTGAATGGCAAATTTTAGGGGCCTTTCAGGGCTGACAATTATTTTTTCTGTGAATGCCTACCGTACCTCTAGCCATCAAAAAATATGTTTTTTGCTGTCAGGTCAAACCATGTGAGCTAATTTTTGGAGCCTATACAGGCCGACACTTACGGTTCTGTATCCTGTGAATTCCTACCGTACATCTAGCCATCAAACAATACATTTTTTGCTGTCAGTTAAAACCATGTGAGCTAATTTTTGGAGCCTATACAGGCCGACACTTATGGTTCTGTGTACTGTGAATGCCTACCGTACCTCTAGCCATCATATACTACGTTCTTTGCTGTCAGTTCAAACCATGTGAGCTCATTTTTGGAGCCTATACAGGCCGACACTTATGTTTCTGTATCCTGTGAATGCCTACCGTACATCTAGCAATCAAAAAATATGTTTTTTGCTGTCAGTTCAAACCATGGGAGCGAATATTTGGAGCCTATACAGGCCAACACTTACGGTTCTGTGTACTATGAATGCCTACCGTACCTCTAGCCATCATATACTACGTTCTTTGCTGTCAGTTCAAACCATGTGAGCTCATTTTTGGAGCCTATACAGGCCGCCACTTCTGTATACTGTGTGAATGCCTAATGTACCTTCAGCCACAGAATATTACGTACTTAGCTGTCAGGTAAACCCATGTGGGCTAATGTTTGGGGCCTGGAATGGGCGACACTTACTTCTGTATCCTGTGAATACCTAATGTACCTTCAGCCACAGAATACTACATTCTTAGCTGTCAGTTAAACCCATGTGGGCTATTTTTTGGTGCCTTTTATGGCCGACACTTACTTCTGTATCCTGTGAATGCCATATTTTTCAGACCTTTTTCATGTACCTTCAGAATACAACGTTCTTAGCTGTCAGGTAAATGCATGTGGGCTAATTTTTGGGGCCTGGAATGGCCGACACTTACTTCTTTATCCTGTGAATGCCATATTTTTCAGACTGGAAATGAAAAACAATGGGTCTGTAAAGGTTCCGCCAAATTGTGGAATGGATGCGGACCCATTTTATAGATTTGTGAATGGACCCAATATGTATTAGACAATGTATTTACCAGCTGCTGTCAGTTCTGGCTGATTTATGAAAAAATAAATAAAATATTTTTTGCTGTAAAAAAAAAAAAAATTTAGGGCAACTTTTTCAATTGCAATACTTCTGTTATGACATTGTCCATGTGCTGGGACTATTTGTGCACAGCTAGTACGTCTTTTGTGGCTGCAAATATGACCTAAAGGTTTTTAAAGTTTGCCTCCCATTAAAGTTAATGGGGCCCGCCACGAACTCGCAGTTCGCGGACTTTTGAGAAAATTTGCGGCTGGTATTCGCGAACCGCCCCGGCCGATGTTCGTCCATCACTAATTATTAGTAGTAATCAGCATGGATTCATGAAAAATCGTTCTTGCCAAACCAATCTATTAACCTTCTATGATGAAGTGAGCTGCCACCTAGATTAAGGTAAGCCTGTTGATGTGGTGTACCTGGACTTTGCAAAGGCCTTTGACACCGTTCCCCACAAACGCTTACTGTTCAAACTAAGGAAGGTAGGTATGGACCATAAGGTGAGTACCTGGATAGAGAACTGGCTCCAGGGTAGGTTGCAAAGGGTGGTGATTAATGGGGAGTACTCAGATTGGGCGGGTGTGGAAAACGGGGTCCCCCAAGGTTCTGTCCTGGGGCCAATCCTGTTTTATTTATTCATAAATGATCTAGAAGGAGGGGATATCTAGTACAATCGCAGTATTTGCGGATGATACTAAACTAAGCATGCCAATATCTTCTATGCAGGATGTGAAAACCTTACAAGCGGACCTGAACAAAATAATGGGGTGGGCAACTACATGGCAGATGATGTTTAATGTTGAAAAATGTAAAGTAATGCACTTGGGTGCCAGAAACCAGAAAGCAAGCAACTCACTAGGGGGGGAACCTCTGGGTGAATCTAAGATGGAAAAGGACCTGGGGGTACTGGTAGACAACAGGCTTGGCAGTGGCATGCAATGCCAAGCCGCTGCAAGCAAAGCCAACAGAATACTGGGATGTATAAAAAATTAAAGTTACTTACTGGTAACTTCTTTTCCAGTAGTCTTTCAGGACAGGCACTTCTGAGAAAACCTGGCTCCTCCCTTCCTAGGAAACACCATCCCAATCAATTGGATTTAAGCCTCCCTCCAGCTGGCTGCCTCAGTTCTTCAAGAGTACCTCCGGCCACTGGGGAGACACAAAGATATATCATACTAACCTCCATCCTTTGATCATCTTATATTCAGAACTTCTTTGGGTGGGTATTAGTGCTGTCCTGAAAGACTAGTGGAAAAGACGTTACCAGTAAGTAACTTTAATTTTCCCTTAACGTCTTTAAGGACAGGCACTTCTGAGAGGATAAGCGAGTACTTACTTTCAGGGTGGGACTACCGCTTGCAGGACTTTTTGCCCAAAAGCCTGATCTTTAGCGGATAGTAGGTCCAGTCTGTAGTATCTGGAAAAGGTTGTATAGCTGGACCAGGTTGCTGCCCGACAGATCTGCTCCGGGGTAGCTCCAGCTCTTTCCGCCTGAGAGGTCGCCATTGCTCTTGTAGAATGCGCCTTGATACCCATAGGAACCTCCTTCCCGGAAAGCCTATAAGCCCCACTAACGGCTAGCCTAAGCCATATGGCTATTGACCGTCTGGACGCTTTAGTACCCTTTTTTGAACTAGTAAATAAAACAAAAAAGGAATCTGACTTCCTGAACTCCTTCGTGATGTTTAAGTATTGCAGAACATATCTTCTGATATCTAATTTGTGAAAATTAATTTCCTGTTCCCTTACAGGATCTGAACAAAACGTCGCTATCACTATCTCCTGGTCTCTATGGAACTTCGAGACCACCTTGGGAAGAAATGCTGGATCGGTCTTAAAAATAATTTGATCTGCAAAAATCTGTAAGAAAGGTGCTTTAACTGAAAAGGCCTCTAGCTCACTAACCCGTCTGGCGGTAGTGATTGCCACTAAAAAAACTGTCTTGAGGGTTAAGGTTTTCACCGAACAAGACTCAAATGGCTCAAATGGTTCTTTAATGAGAGCCTGCAAAACTAAGGACAGATCCCACATTGGAAATGGGAGACTTCCTGCTGGTCTTTGTCTATTCAAAGCCTTAAAGAAACGGATCACCCAGGGATCCTTTGCTAAGGGAATTTCTAGGAACATGCTAATGGCTGAAACTTGGCTTTTCAGGGTGCTGATGGCTAACCGCTTGTTTGCCCCCTCTTGCAGGAACTCGAGTACTGACACTGTGCTTCCTGCGTCTAAAGAGCTTGCTTTACACCAACCTTTAAAAAACTTCCAAGTTTTTAGGTAAATGCTCTGTGTCTCTTTCTTTCTGCTTCTTAGCAGAGTTGGTACCAGTTGGTCCGAGAAACCCTTGCTCCTTAACAGTTCTTCTTCAGGCTGCAAGGCTCCAACGTTGTGCCTGAGGACAGAGTACTGGGCCCTGATAGAGGAGATCTTCTCTCACTGGTAATAACCAGGGGGGTTCTACCGCTAGGTGTTTTAGGGTCGAGAACCATGGCCTCCTTGGCCAGTGTGGCGCTATAAGGATTAGCGTCATACTTTCCTCCTGAAACTTCCTCAGGACCGCTGGTATTAGCACCAGCGGAGGGAAGGCATAAGATTTGGGGAAAGCCAAAGGTTGAGCCAGAGCGTCCACTCCTAGAGCTCCATCCCATCTGTTCAGGGAAAAGAATTGAGGTGACTTTGCGTTTTGCCGTGAGGCAAACAGGATATTCGGTATTTCCCATCTCTGGGTAATCCCATTGAACACCTCCTGGTTCAGAGTCCAGCAGTGTTAATTTTGGCAGCAAATTTCAATTTAGTTTTAGTCTTAGTCTTAGGACTAAAATGGCATTTTAGTTTTAGTCCCATTTTAGTCTTCTGCAAGTGTTTTAGTTTTAGTCGTATTTAGTCGACTAAAACTCCAGTACATTTTAGTCGACTAAAACGTCCTACATTTTTGTCGACTAAAACTCATTTTAGTCATCTATAATCGAATGGGTGTAGTTCAATTGTAATTTGTAATGCATTATTTAAGCATTTCTCTACAATTTCCAAACTCATTATATACTACTGCTGGTCCTGGAGTGAAAAATCTAATATGTTATTATTTATGGTATTAAGCTTTGAGCATGCACCAGTGTTAATTTTGGCAGCAAATATCAATTTAGTTTTAGTTTAGTCTTTTGACTAAAATGCCATTTTAGTTTTAGTCGTATTTTAGTCATCTGAATTGTTTTAGTTTTAGTCGTATTTTAGTCGACTAAAATTGTGTTAATTTAGTCGACGAAAACGTTTTAGTCGGTTTTAGTCGACGAAATTAACACTGGAGTCCAGTCGCCTTCCCTTACTGTTCTCCTGCTGAGAAAGTCGGTCAGTTGGTTTAACTCTCCCTTGAGGTGAACCGCAGAAAGAGAGAGAACTTGAACTTTGGCCCATTGCAAGATTCTTTTTGCCAAACCCCAAAGGAGATTGCTCCTGGTTCCCCCCTGTCGGTTTACATATGCCACCACTGTGGCATTGTCCGACCGAACCTGGATTCTGCATCCCTGCAAGTCTTCCTGGAAGGCTCTGAGGGCCAGCTCTACTGCCCTCAATTTCCTCCAGTTGGAGGATTGTTTCGCTTCTTCCGGTCCCCAAGACCCCTGCGTTAGCTTGGATCCTAGATGGGCCCCCCAGCCTGTGCTGCTTGCATCTGTGGTGATAATGGTGGAAGCTATCTGAACCCAATAGAGGCCCTGCAATAGGTTTGAAGTTTTTCTCCACCACCACAGGGATCGCTTTACTCCGGTTGGGATGTGGATTAGAGTATCCAGGGAGTCCTGGCTGTGGTCCCACGCTTCCAGAATGCACAGCTTTAAGGGACAGAAATGCAGGCCTGCCCACTGAACTGCTGGGATGGCGGCTGTTAGAAACCCCAGTATGGACATGGCCTGTCTGACTGAGATTGCTTGGTTGGATTGTAACAGCCCTACCGCCTTGTCTATCCTCTGCTTTTTGTCCAGAGGTAAGAAGATTTTCTGTACAGTGGAGTCTATCTCGTAGCCCAGAAATAATATCCTTTGTGTTGGTACTGGGGAGGATTTTTCTAGGTTTAGTAGCCAACCCAGACTTTCCAGCATCCGTGTTGCATCTCGGAGGTCCCTTAACAATTGTTCTCGGGAATGGGCAAAAAGTAACAGGTCGTCTAGGTAAGCTATGACCGACAACCCCTGCAGATGCATGAATGCCAAAGTCTCTGCCATGACCTTTGTAAATATTCGGGGGGAAGAGGATAGACCAAATGGGAGGGCCTGAAACTGCCAATGCTGTATGTCCTCTCTTGTTTTTATGGCTAACCTCAGGAACTTCTGGCTTCTCTCTGCAATGGGAATGTGCAGATAGGCATCCTTGAGGTCTATTGAGGCCATATAACAGTCTGGGGGAAGGATAGCCCTTATCGAATATAACAGAGTCCATCCTGAACTTCCTGTATCTGATTGCACGATTCAGGGGCTTTAGGTTTAAGATCAACCTGTAACTGCCTGAGGGCTTTACCACCACAAAAATGTGGGAGTAGAGCCCCTCTCCTACTTCCCCTGGTGATACCCTCCTGATGACCTTCTGTTTGCTCAGGTCCTTGAGGGAGGAGAGTATGGCCGTGGCCTTCTTCTCGCACCTTGGCAGATGGGTAACTAACATCCTGGCTTGAGAACTCCAGCTGATAGCCCCATCTTACGACATCCATGATAAAATAGCTGGAGGTGATCTCTTCCCACTGTGGAAGAAAAGCCCCCAGTCTCCCTCCCACTGTGGTGAGGCTGTCACTGTGACTTTCTGGGCTGTTCAGGAGGGTGAAAAATAGCCCCCCCCCCATGGCCCTTCCCTTTTTGACTCCAGGATTTTCTCTGTCCTTCAGATTTTCTTGGAGCCAAAAAATTATTTTGGGGATATGATCTTTTATTGAATCCCACCTTTTTCCCCTGCTTTACCAGAAAGGATTTTTTCCGATCTGCCGTTTGGTCTAGGATGGTCTCTAACCCTGGACCAAATAAGTAGTCCCCCGTCAATGGGATCCCACACAGCTTAGATTTGGATCACCCGTCTCCCTGCCAAGTTTTTAACTAAAGGGCTCTCCTAGCCAAATTGGTTAAGGCAGATGACCTGGCCGTCATGCGCACCGACTTCACAGAGGCATCCGCAATATATGCTACTCCCCGTAGCAGCATGGGGAAAGACGACAATATGGTCTCCTTGGCCGTACCAGCCTCAATGTGCGCCTTTATCTGAGTTAGCCAATACTCCATGTTTCTTGCTACCACAGTAATTGCCATAGAAGGTTTTAGGTTTCCTAAAGAAGAGTCCCATGCTTTTTTGAGGAGGGAGTCTGCTCTCTTATCCATGGGATCAGGAAGAGATCCCATATCCTCAAAAGCCAGATCCGTATGTCTGGAGACTCGTGAAAAGGCTGCGTCCAGTTTAGGTGATTTATTCCAGACGGCCGAATCATCTTCAGAAAAAGGAAACCTCCTTTTTAAAGCCCCGGAAAAAATGGTTTTCTTTCTAGGTCCTGCCATTCTTCTTTTATGGTGTCTACCAGGACCTTGTGTACTAAAAAAAAAAAATTTTCTTAGGTTTTCCCAGACCCCCATACATCTGATCATGTAGGGATAAGGTTTTCTTTTCCTCTTGGATTCCCAGAGTGGTTTGGATGGCCAGTAGAAGGCCCTCCACCTCTTCCAAAGACAGTTTGTACCTAGAGGTTCTGTTGGATTCCCCATCCGACCCCTCTGCCTCAGATTCCCCTTGGGAATTGGGGGGGGGGTGTGTGCTGTCACACTCTTCCCCCTGATATTCAAGAACCACTGGTGCTTCCCCACTTGTAGAGGGTAGTACCTGTGGCGTTGGAGCAATTTCCTGCCGTGCCGACTGGGGGGAACTCTGCGGAAGCTGAATGGTAGCAAACAAATCTTTAAAAGACTGAAAAGTGCTAGTAAGCTCCTTGACTGATGTAGCTAAGGCTGCATTTTTACTTTCTGTGTGCTCCCTGACTAAACTATCCAGACAATCCTTGCATAAGGGTTTAGTCCAGGATTCCCCCATGTTAGCTTTGCAGGAAGGGCATCTCTTCTTTGCAATATGGGCTGTTTTTGCTATCTCAGAGGCCTTAATCTGAAAAAATTTAAACAAACATAGTAAAAACATGTACTCTCACTAGCGCCCCCAGCCCGCACAGCTTGCCCCAACCGAGGGTGTTACTAGGGACGACCATCACCAAAAGATCCCACAGTGTAACCCTCAAGCCTCCCCGATCCCCTTATAGAGCCTCTAGGGGAAGGAAATGGAGCTAGAGGGAGAAGGTAAAGGAGTACCACCCCAGGTCTCCTTATGGTGGCTTGTGCTGTTCTCCCCCGGAGCAGTCCCTGAGGCCTGTGCCTCCGACATGGCTCTTGGAGTGGCTCACAAATCCTTCAGGCAGCTGTCCCCCAGCTCTTTGAAATGCACCAGCCTTCATATCTGGCCCGCTCACCGGCGCGACCCGGAAGTCGCGGTTGCTGACGGAAGTGCCCGCCCCTACCAGAAGTGACATCCTCCGTCATCCGGCCCGGCTGCTCCATACCGGCCGTACAGTGGGGGGGGGGGGGGGGGGTGGGGGGCGGTGCACAATCGTCGGACGCTCTCCCCGAGCGCGGAGAGCAGCCCCCCCAGCCTGGGAAACCCCCTGAGCGGGGCTGGGGTGATAAACATCTTTTTGCGGCCGACAGGTAGGCGGGTGCCCCCCCGGTGCTGTCTTTATGGCCGCTTCTGAGAGTACCTGACTCCCTTGTAGCTTCAGCCTCCCCGCCTCAGCTATGGCTCCTCTTTGGACGGTGTCTCCCCGCTGGAGGAAACACCAGAACTGAGGCAGCCAGCTGGAGGGAGGCTTAAATCCAATTGATTGGGGCGGTGTTTCCTAGGAAGGGAGGAGCCAGGTTCTCTCAGAAATGCCTGTCCTGAAAGAAGATAAGGGAAAAGGGGATTCACTTCAGAAATAAAGAGATTATTCTCCCACTCTACAAGACTCTGGTCCGGCCACATCTGGAGTATGCTGTCCAGTTCTGGGCACCGGTCCTCAGGAAGGATGTGCTGGAACTGGAGAAAGTCCAGAGAAGGGCAACAAAAATAATTAGGGGAATGGAGGACATAAGCTATGAGGAAAGACTACAAGCACTGAACTTATTCTCTCTGGAGAAGAGACGATTGAGGGGTGATATGATATCAATGTACAAATACTGTACTGGCAACCCTAGCATATGGAAAAACCTATTCAGTGAAAGGGAATACAATAAGACACGTGACCACTCACTAAAACTAGAGGAAAAGCGGTTTAACCTTAAAATACGCAGAGGGTTCTTCACTGTAAGAGCAGTAAGGATGTGGAATTCTCTTCCGCAAACAGTCATATCTGCAGGGAGCATTGATAGTTTCAAAAAACGATTAGATGGACACCTTAAAGACCACAACATACAGGGGTATACAATGTACAACATACAGGGGTATACAATGTACGGTTAACAGAAAACACACACACACACACACATCATAGGTTGAACTGGATGGACTGATGTCTTTTTTCAACCTCGCTAACTATGTAACTATGTAGCTCCTATACTTTCCTCAGAGCCCTCACTATTTTCCTCCCTCTGACACCAATGATAGAACATATTCTTCATGGCAGGCTAGGGAATGTTTTCTTCCTCCTGACCAGCAATGTAAGGGGCTCCATACTCCTGACCCCTGCACTCCATCATTGTGTTGGCTGCATATTGTAATGATTGCCCATTGGCTGCCTGTGTTGTGTAATAATTGCCCTTTGTAGGCCATGTATGGTCAGGATTAGAGATGGGCTTGGGCGTGGTCGAGTTCGCACGTGCCCGATCCCGCCAGGAAGCCAACACTGCAATCCACTAATCACAGGCAGTGAGACATTTACTGATCTGTGCACCTGCGGATCGGGAAATGTCTCACTGTCTGTGATTAGCGGAGTGCAGTGTCGGCTTCCTGGCGGGATCGGGCACGTGCAAACTCGAACACGCCCGAGCCCATCTCTAGTCAGGATGGTCATTGTCTTGTCTATTTATTGTCAGTGCTGTTTGTTTAGAGGAACATATTACTAGAATTTATCTTCAAAATAAAGGGAATGTTCCGGCCACAAAAGTGGGTTCTAACCCTGAAGGGGTTAATCTAGGTTTCCACACTATGTGTGTATCATCATCTGCTGGAGATAAAAGATGTCACAGTGACTATGGAGGAAGAGGACGAACATGACGGGGGGTTACTGGGTGTTAATAGAAAATAAGATCTTATTACCTCCTCTGCTGCCTATTCCAACAACGTCTCCTCTCTACTTCCTTCCAACTCACCTCTCACCCGGAACTTCCTGTCTGTATCTGACATCACTTCCTGTCTGTATTCCACAGAGACTTTCTGTCCGAGGAAGAAGAGAGGAGAAGTGGCAGCAGAGGAGGTAATAAGATATTATTTTCTATTTATAATCTTTAATTACATAAAGAAAATGTTCTCCTTCCGTTTTTATGCCAGAGGAAAGAAACAGAGGAACGCATAACACTGAGAATCAGATTGCAGTCCCCCGGTGAAATCAAATAAGTAGGATGAGCAGCAAAACTTCCTCCAGCTCTCCTGTAGCACCCTCACCAGGCAGAGCTGAGGTACTCATAATCTATTTGGGGAAGAGGCAGAGCTTAGGGTGACCCCGACACTCACCTCTGGAAATATTCAGCAGCTTTCCTCCCTCGTCACTACTAACATTAATCCCTTCCTCTGCCCCAACACCAACTGGGTCCCCAGATCTGTATATAGTGGATGACCGGGAACCCCACCGTGTCTATGCCATCTATACTCTGCATGTGTCAGAAGACACCAGACACAGCTACCTGCCCCCATCTAACACCGCTGTCCCCCGCTCCTCACCCCCCATCTAACACCACTGTCCCCCATTCCTCACCCCCCATCTAACACTGCTGTCCCCCACTCCTCACCCCCCATCTAACACCACTGTCCCCCACTCCTCACCCCCTATCTAACACCACTGTCCCCTGCTCCTCACCCCCCCCCATCTAACACTGCTGTTCCCTGCTCCTCACCCCCCATCTAACACCGCTGTCCCCCGCTCCTCACTCCCCATCTAACACCACTGTCCCCCGCTCCACACCCCCTATCTAACACTGTTGTCCCCCACTCCTCATTCCCTTATTTAACATTGCAGATCTCAACTCGTCACACCCCATATTTGATGCTTCTGCCCCCCACTCTTCACCCAAACCCCATGCTGCCACCTTGCTTTCTCTCGCTTCTCTCATGATATCGCTCTTATCTCTATTAATAACACACAGACCTGACCAGAGAGGTGAGGAGGATTCTCAGAAGATTCTTAGAAGGACACAAGGATCTCTACAAGGACATCATGATGGAGAATCAGCTGCCCCTCACATCACCGGGTAAGAGGAGACTTTATTGTAAAGGAGAGAGCAGTACGGAGGGTCCACCTAGATCCCCCATCATCTGATAAACTCATAGAAACAATGTATTCAGTCAGTGTGTGTGTTTCCTACAGATGGATCCAGTAATGGGAACCCACCAGAGAGATGTCCCCGTCCTCTGTATTCCTGGGATTCCACACAGGAAGGTCACACCATCCCTCACCATCATCAGGTAGGTGAAGATGGATGTCGAGATCCTAAAAGTGATCTGACTGTATGAAAATATATTCCACTTTTAGGTATAAGGTTATTTGTGCTCACAGTTTAAAGAAACCATCCCCCGCTATTTTGTTTGTTTAGAATGAAAATCTGATAGATATAAAAGATGAGGTTAAAGAGGAAGAAGAGACGTATGTGAGGGGTGATCAGCAGTTCAGGGAAGAAGTTGGGATGATGGACAAAGTTAAAGAGGAGGAATCTTCTCCAGATATCAGCACAGGTGAGTGATGGCCACTAAATACAAAAACTGTTTGGGTATATGGATTGATGTTTGAGGATCAGTAGCCGATATATCGGGGGCCAGTATGCACTTTCCCCGATATATCGGAATCGGCCACCAAGGTGACCGATATTGCCGATATTTCGGGAAAGTGCATGTACCGGAGCGGAGTGATTCCTGCATCACTCTGGTATCGGCGTCTATAGCCAACAGTCGGCTGTCTTGTAATGACAACCGATGCGGCTGAGAAGCCACTCAGCTTTCATTACAAGACAGCCTTCTGCGGCTCGCCCGAGTCTCCCGTCCCAACGGGAGACCCAGGCAACCAGCCTGCATGGCTGCCGAAGACCTGATCAAAGCCGCATTCATGACATCACTTCCGGGTACTCGGCGCCAGATTCCAAAAAATGACAGCATTCAAAAAATCCAAACTTGTCGTTTTGAATGGTGTTAAGTGCAGAGGAGGGGTTTGGGGTCTTTTAGACCCTCAGGTCCCTCCAAAAGAGTACCTGTCAAGTGCTTAAAATACATTTTTTTTTTTTTAAATGTACTAAAATATCAGCCGATACCGATATTCAATGGCCAAAGTATTGGTATCGGCAACGAAAAACATCAGATGGACTGAAACAGAATGTCCCAGAGATGTTCTATTGGATTCAGGTCAGGCGAGTGTGGGGGCCATTCAATGGTATCCATCCTCCAGGAACTGGCTGCATACTCTCACCACATAAGGCTGGGCATTGTCGTGCACCAGGAGGAACCCAGGACCCACTGCACCAGCGTAGGGTCTGACAATGGGTCCAAGGATTTCATCCCAATACCTAATGGCAGTCAGGGTGCCGTTGTCTAGCCTGTAGAGGTCTGTGCGTCCCTCCATGGATACGCCTCCCCAGACCATCACTGACCCACCACCCAACCGGTCATGCTGAACGATGTTACAGGCAGCATAATGTTCTCCACAGCTTCTCCAAACCCTTTCACGTCTGTCACATGTGCTCAGGGTGACCCTGCTCTCATCTGTGAAAAGCACAGGGTGCCAGTGGTGGAGCTGCCAATTCTGGTGGTCAATGGGAAATGCCAATCGAGCTCCACGATGCCGGGCAGTGAGCACAGCGCCCACTAGAGGACGTTGGGTCCTCGGGCCACCCTCATGAAGTCTGTTTCTGATTGTTTGGTCAGAGACATTCACACCAGTGTCCTGCTGGAGGTCATTTTGTAGGGCTCTGGCAGAGCTCATCCTGTTCCTCCTTGCACAAAGGAGCAGATACCGGTCCTGCTGATGGGTTAAGGACCTTCTACGGCCCTGTCCAGCTGAAACTGATTAACAACCCCCTCTGCTACTTCACTGAGCAGATGAATATCACAGGAGTTTCCCTGACTTGATGCTATACTCTGATTATAAAGTGTTGCGCAGTGTATATGAGTGTGGAAAACTCTTGGTAATTTTTCTTGTCTTCTGACAGACGGACTCTGTGGTGGGAATAGAAGGACATCGGAGGAAGATGTGACTACAGAAGATAATGACATGGCATCTTCTCCAGAAGTAAATCCCGTTCCTCATAATATACATGACAGACCTCACCATTGGAGGAGATCATTGGAATCTCCTGATACTTCACATAGTCCTCTAATATCTGACAGTGCCGGCGGGTGCGGGAAACTATCTAATCTCAGGGAATCTTCTTTAAATCATAAAGGGGGTCATACAGGAGAGAATTCATTGTCATGTTCAGGGTGTGGGAAATGTTTTAAACACAAAAAAAGCCTTCTTAGCCATCAGAGAAAACACACAGATGAGCGTCTTTATTCATGTTCAGAGTGCGGGAAATGTTTTAGTCAAAAAGCAAGCCTTCTTCAGCACCAGAGAATTCACACAGGGGAGCGTCCCTATTCATGTTTACAGTGCGGGAAATGTTTTAATCATGAAGGAAGCCTTCATAATCATCAGAAAATACACACAGGGGAGCGTCCCTATTCATGTTCAGAGTGCGGGAAATGTTTTAAACAGAAAAGATACCTTCTTCAGCACCACAGAATACACACAGGTGATCTTCCCTATTCATGTTCAGAGTGCGGGAAATATTTTAGCCAAAAAGGAACCCTTCTAAAGCACCAGAGAATTCACACAGGGGAGCGTCCCTATTCATGTTTACAGTGCGGGAAATGTTTTAATCATAAAGTAAGGCTTCTTCAGCACCAGAGAATTCACACAGGTGACCTTCCCTATTCATGTTCAGAGTGCGGGAAAAGTTTTAATCATAAAAGAAGCCTTCTTAGCCATCAGAGAATACACACAGGTGACCTTCCCTATTCATGTTCAGAGTGCGGGAAATGTTTTAATGATAAAGGAGTCCTTATTAGGCATCAGAGAATACACACGGATGAGCGTCCCTATTCATGTTCAGAGTGCGGGAAATGTTTTAAGGATAAAGGAAGCCTTCTTAACCACCAGAGAATACACACAGGTGAGCGTCCCTATTCATGTTTGGAGTGCGGGAAACGTTTTAATGAGAAAGGAACCCTTCTTAGCCATCAGAGAATACACACAGGGGAGCTTCCATATTCATGTTTAGAGTGCGGGAAATGTTTTAGTCAAAAAGAACACCTTCTTCAGCACCAGAGAATTCACACAGGTGAGCGTCCCTATTCATGTTCAGAGTGTGGGAAAAGTTTTACTCAAAAAGGAAACCTTCTTAGCCATCAGAGAATACACACAGGGGAGCTTCCATATTCATGTTCAGAGTGCGGGAAATGTTTTAATCATAAAATAAGCCTAAATAGCCATCAGAGAATACACACAGGTGAGCGCCCTATTCATGTTCAGAGTGCGGGAAATGTTTTACTCATGAAGTAAGCCTTCTAACCCATCAAAAGAATACACACTGTTGAACGTCCCTATTCATGTGCCAGGTGTGGGAAATGTTCTAATCACAAAAGAAACCTTCTTAGCCACAGGGGTGAGCTTCCCTGATCATTTTTAGAGTGTGGGAAATGTTTTAATTATAAAGGAAACCTTCTTAACCATCAGAGAATACACACAGGGGAGCGTCCCTATTCATGTTCAGCGTGTGGGAAATGTTTTACTCATAGAGGATTCCTTCTTAGCCATCAGAGAATACACACAGGTGAGCGTCCCTATTCATGTTCGGAGTGTGGGGGAAACATTTTAATGAGAAAGGAAATCTTCTTAGGCATCAGAGAATACACACAGGGGAGATTCCATATTCATGTTCAGAGTGCGGGAAATGTTTTACTCATGAAGTAAGCCCTCTTAGCCATCAGAAAATGCACAGGGGTGAGCTTCCCTGTTAATTTTCAGAGTTGTCAAGGAATTTACCTTTAGACCACAAGCTGATTCAAAGAAGAATTCATTGAATACTTGTATACGAGGAGATAGGTTATATCGACATACTTCTGTGAGCTTCTATAACCCGTCTGGTTTGCATACGTGGTTCCTATCCTTATTCCTTTGGACAATGAATGATGGCCTATACCGCCTTTAATATATCCTAAGGAGGGGGGTTGAACAGTAGTCTATTGTATTCTTCTTCATCTACAAACATCTGTACAGGATATACGGAGTCAGGCAATGTAGTAAGTCTTTGTAAATGTGAAAACTTTAACAAAGAACATATGACAGGATATGCAGTAGCCACTGTTTAAATTATTAGCAGAATCTGCTGAAGAAATGCAGTTTCTAGGTATACTCTATATATGTATACATAAATGATTATAACACACATAATAATTATGAAACATTCATAATTTCTTTAACAAGAGTGTGGGAAATGTTTTAATCATATAAGGAAACCTTCTTAAACAGCAGAGAATACACACAGTTAAGCCTCCCTATTCATGTTCAGAGTGCGGGAAATGTTTTAATAATAAAGGAAACTTTCTTAGCCTTTAGAGAATACACACTGGTGAGCTTCCCTATTCATGTTCAGAGTGCGGGAAATGTTTTGCACTCAAATGTTTACTTGTTAAACACCGGAAAGTTCCTAAAGGTGAGCGTCTCTAATCTTGTGCAGAGTGCGGGAAATGTTTAACTAAGAAAGAACACCTACTTACACACAGGTGAGCGCCCTTTTTAATGTTACGAGTGTGGGAAATGTCTTCCAAACAAAGGTTTATTTCTTAGAAACCAGAAAGTTCATACGGGCGAGTGTCCTATTTCATGCTCAGAGTGCGGGAAAGTTTACAAATAAAGGAAATATAATGAAACATCAGAATACGCTGGATTGTAACGGGTGGAACTGTTTAGGCCATAAAAAAATGTGAAACCACCACAGTCCACTCGGGGTTAGTTTACACCCGCATCGCCCTCTGACCCACTGTGGGTTTGGCAGGCAGCTGGGAGCCCTTATGTTAACCCTGTAAAGTCCACGCCAGTATGCCGCAACTGTATGCATCAGGGCTGTTGCAGAACAACCCCATTCAGTTGACTAGCATTGCCCAATGTGACCGGGGGGTGTGAGGTTTGCAGCAGCCGCAAATTGCAGTGCCATGTGTACCGCCCCATCCGACTGCAATTTAAGCTTAGGGGGTGGTAAAATCATGAGTCAACTGTCTACCTTTACTGATCCCTCCCCACATGAGGCAACAGGCGGGAAACCATGACAAGACATGGGGCAACAAGTGAGCAATTAAGACAAAACATGGGGCAACAGGTGGGCAATCCGGACAATACATGGGATAATTAATGGTCAATCCTGACAATATATGGGGCATAAAACCAATGAAAATGGTGGCACTCCAACAGGTTATAGCGATGATATTTATTGCAGACAGTCAATACGGGATACAGAAAGGTGGACGCGTTTCACACGTAATATTCACATAAATATCTAAAACTACCAATCATCAGGGTAGAGGGTAATTCATAAAATGTCACTGGTCTTTGGTTATGGGGGTACAATAAAGGAATGCACGGGACCACCTAAGGCTGCTGTCCTTGTGACTGGCTCTGTATAGACCAAGAGGAAAGCCTTGCTTCTCTTCTCGTCTGGTACCTCCTATCCTTCCAGTGCTGGCACATTCCCTGTGCCTTCCACACTGGTTAGCATGGCTTCTTGGGGCTCCTCCAGGCTCCCGAGCCAGCCATCTCTGTGCCCAGCAGCCGGAACAGAGGACAGCGGTCCTGCAGAATGGTTCTAAGAGGATCCATAGACTCTGACACCAGATAAGCACTTGTATATTTTACCTCATGTGAGTGTTTTTAATCCATCACTATTAAAACCCTTTAAATAGGATACTACACTTTGCTGGTGCTTCCTGTAGGGTTACCACCTATCTAGGATTCACCTGGACAGTTCAGGTTTTGAGTCATGTGTTTGGGTTTCAGGCCACCTGAAATCCAGACACAATATTCAGAATGGACTGTGGCTCCCGGAATAACCAAGTACCACAACCACTGAGTGCATACATGTACACACCGGCCCTACCCCCATACACAGACAGGAGAGAAGAAAGGGCTTGATCTACTCCTCTTCCTCCCACCCCTACCCCTCTGTCTGCCCACCCACACTCCAATCCCTGGCGTTCTGTGCTTCAGGAAAGGGATGTGTGGGCTGGAAGTTTTAAGCTCAGCAACCGGCAGATACAGGGTGGATTAAAGGCTTTGATGCCTAAACCTCCATCCTCGGTAGAGTGAGCTCACCATCCAATGTCTATGATTGAAGTCTCTGCCCTCTCTCCATTCTCTCTGATGCCTCCAAGTGAGTAAGTACACTAAGGTAAGATTTAAGAGGTGCTCTGTGGACTCTGATGTAAGGGGGGCTTTGGGAACCCAAATGAAAGGGGAAATGCTGGAGACTCTCATGTAAGTGGGAGGTTTGGTGAGTAGAAACCCCCTTACGTTAGAGTTCCCCTTTACATCAGAGTGCACAGGGTTCCTCTTTAAAAATAAGATTTTGCAGTGCGTGGCTAAAGTGTTCGGGTTTGGCTTGAAGAAAAGGTGGCAACCCGAGCTTCCTGTGTGTTTCTGCTAGGCAGGAACACGGATCTCTACATTCCCACAGTTAAAGCACCTCCCCCACAATGAGTAAGCACTCCCTAGGAACACATTTAACCCTTTGACCCCACCCCCCTGATGTTAACCTCCTTCCCTGCCATTGTCATTAGTACAGTAACAGTGCATATTTTTTTTTAACACTGATCACTGTATTGGTGGCACTGGTCCCAAAAAAAGCATCAGTTAGCTGTGCAATTTGTCCACCGCAATGTCGCAGTCCCGCTATAAGTCGCTGATCGCCGCCATTACTAGAAAATATTAAAAAGATAAAATTCTATAAAAATATCCCATAGTTTGTAGAGGATATAACTTTTGCGCAAACAAATGAATAAACACTTATTGGGATTTTCTTTTACCAAAAATATGTAGCAGAATACAAATTGGCCTAAATTGATGAAGAAATTAGATTTTTTTACATTTTTTTTATTGAATGTTTTATGGCAGAAATGAAAAAATATTGTTTTTTTTTGTCAAAATCATCTTTTTTTTCTCGGTTTATAGCATAAAAAATGAAAATCACAGAGGTGATCAAATACCACCAAAAGAACGCTCTATTTGTGGGGAAAAAGGACATCAATTTTATTTGGGTACAGCGTGTCACGATTTGACCACGCCCACAGCGACTAGCTAACCGAGACGTGGTAAACCGTGACTGGGGAGTATAAGGGGATGACAGAATAAAGAAAATTCCTACTGAGTAATTAGATTGGCTGCGATACTTTCACAGCCTGCACTGCCTTTGGTCACCACTAGAGGGAGACTCCACTCCAATCCAGCTGGCTGACCACACACAGGCAGATACAAATCATACATACAATCTGGTGCACTCTAAGGGTTGGGGAACAGTCTAGGAATTACCACACACTACTAGGATTCCTCCAGCTATCCTACAAGCCAGAACCCCTGTGTTAATTGAAGTTTGCTAATGAACAATTCAGAGGAGAACTGGGTGAAAGATTTGTGGTCAGATGAGACCAAAATCAAACTCTTTGGCATCAACTCAACTCACCATGTCAGAGGAGGAGGAATGCTGCCTATGACCCCAGGAACACCATTCACACCGTCAAACAGGGAGGTGGACACATTATGCTTTGGGGTTGTTTTTCTGCTAAGGGGACAGGACACTTCATCGCATCAAAGGGCCATGTACCATCACATCTTGGGTGAGAACCTCCTTCCCTCAGCCAGGGCATTGAGAATGGGTCATGGATGGGTCTTCCAGCATAAGAATGACCCAAAACACACGGCCAAGGCAACAAAGGAGTGGCTCAAAAAGCACATTAAGGTCCTGGAGTGGCCTAGCCAGTCTCCAGATCTTAATCCCATAGAAAATATATGGAGGGAGCTGAAGGTTCAAGTTACCAAACGTCAGCCTCGAAACCTTAATGACTTGGAGAGGATCTGCAAAGAGGAGTGGGACAAAATCCCTCCTAAGATGTTTGCAAACCTGGTGGCCAACTACAAGAAACGTCTGACCTCTGTGATTGCCAACAAGGGTTTTGCCACCAAGTACCAAGTCATGTTTTGCAAAGGGGTCAAATACTTACAGTATATCACTCATTAAAATGCAAATCAATTTATAACTTTTTTGAAATGCATTTTTCTAGATATCTTTGTTGTTATTCTGTCTCTCACTGGTAAAATAAACCGACCATTAAAATTTTAGACTGATCATTTTTTTGTCACTGGACAAATGTACAAAATCAGCAGGGGACCAAATACTTTTTTCCTCACTGTAAAAATAGTGATCTCATAATAGCCTCTACCTGGTCATGATCCAATGTGGAGAATCTACGCACCCCAGAAGAAATAGAACGGGATACAGAGTCAGCACAATATCATATACAGAATTTCGCTTATCTAACAGTTCCTGCCTATACCTATATAATCAATGAGACTTTCTAAACTCTGTGGACATCAAGGATGGATACTTGAATGTTCCTGTTTTTCTGACGCACCAGCAATTCTTCCCCTTTGCTGTGGGCCTTCAGCTTCTCTTGTTCATCATCTCTTCTGCACTTTGAGTGTTCACCAAGGCGCTGGCCCCCAGGGCTAGCCTTGCTGTGCTCCCAGGGTATCCCCATTGTGGGATATCTGGAACACCTCCATTAGCTTAGGTTCTGGCTGACAGCATAGCTTGAACTGTCCTGACATTGCAAAGGTTCAACTGGTCCTGAACCTTCAGAACTCAATACTGGAACCAACTCATCACTTACAATATCGGAGACTCATTCTAAACACAGCTCAAGCAAGAGTTTTTCTTCCCCAAGAGAATCTTAAAACTCTCTGTTCCTAGGCTCAGGCTCCTCAGTCCAAGGGTCACCCAACTTTTTGCTTCTGCATGAGATTTCTGGAGCTCATAGTAGTGTTCTTCTAGATCAGGGGGTCTCCATACTTTCTAAACAATGAGTCAGTTTACTGTGCTTCAGACTTTGGGGAGGGGGCATACTCTGGCCAATCGGAGGAGAAAGGGCCTCGTCAGTTGGGAAAAATGGGGCCATCTATGATTCAGGTTCAAGCGCAATTTGCCATCTCCTCCGTCACAGCAGCTCTGAGCTCAGAGCTTCTACGAAAAGGAAGTTGGATCACACAGTTGCAGGATTTGCATCGTAGAGACCTCCCTCTTGTAATAGTGAGGGTAAGCAGTAATGGCAGGGATTATCTTAGCAACAACCTAGCAACAAGGCAGGTTGGGGAGGACGCCATCTCAGGGGGTGTTTTTGGGCTAGGCTCTGGTAGGTACATAAATGGCCTACACCAGGTAGGATGGGAATTATTCAAGTTTATTCAAATCTGCACAGTTAGTTTTCATCTACAGGCGCTCCCCAACCTGAATACGCATTTTTTGGGAACAACGAACTAATACTTGCTGACCACAATACGTATATATATATACATTGTGGTTTACTGGGGTTATGGCCAAAGCTATATGCCATAACCCCAGAATTGTTTTTTCAAGCCAGTGGCTGGCTTTCTCATGAAACCATTCTGAGCGGCTTATGAGCTTTCTGAAGCAGCGGGAAGGGACATACCCCCCTCTTCTGCCGCTCACCGGTGTTTGGGCTTACCGTTTTCATCGGTTCGCCTAAGAAACGATCAGATGGTGTGGCTGGCTGCTGCCATAGACGATCAAAGTGTAGATACTCTTTGATCACCCCAATGGCCTTGGAGGAACGGAGTGACATCATGACGTCAGTTCTGATCCAGGCTAGAAGTAAATCTTTTTTTCTTTTTGCTTTTAAAGTTAAAGAAGAGATTTGGGGTCTTTTTGACACCCATAAAGAGGACCTGTCATCCTTATTTCTATTACAAGAGATGTTTACAATCCTTGTATTAGGAATAAAAGTGATGGAAAAAAAAAAAGGGATAGAGTAAAGATAAACAGTAAAAAAATAAAAAATAAATAAGAAAAGAAAAATGTAAAGAGCCCCGTCCCTCCGTGCTCGCACGTAGAAGCGAACACATACGTTACGTATGTTAACACATACGAGTGTACGCAATTTTAAAGCATGACATGTTAGGTATCTATTTACTCGGCATAACATCATCTTTCACATTATACAAAAAAAAATTGAGGTTTAGGGGTATTGTGTTTTTTTAATTAATTAAAATATATTTTCCAACCAAAAATTGAGTTTGCAAAATCGCTGCGCAAATACCATGTGACATAAAAAATTGCAACTTTCCCCATTTCTTTCTCTTGGGTCTCCGCTAAATAAAATGTATAATGTTTGGGGGTTCTAAGTAGTTTTCTAGCAAGAAATACTGATACTGTTCGGAAGAAGATGAAGGGAGAACACCCTGAAGGCCAGTCCTGAAAAGTTACCTGTTAGAGCAAATAACCAAAACATCACCGAGAGTACTCAACTGTTTTGCTGCGAGGAACAAATACGCCTACAGTCACCGTAAGTACGCTAAGTACAAAAATCCCAATATGGTCCACAAGGTGGTGACCTGACTTCTCTCAGATGGAATGCACAAACAGGAAGTGATGAGGTAAAGACAGGAAGTGACACTGACAGGAAGTGATGTAGGTCCACAGAGGAAGTGATGTCAGATATAGAAAGGAAAGAGGCGAGTCGGGAGGAAGAAGAGAGGAGAAGTGGCAGCAGAGGAGGTAATAAGATATTATTTTCTATATATAATCTTTAATTACATAAAGAAAATGTTCTCCTTCTGTTTTTATGCTGGAGGAACAGAAACAGAGGAACGCATAACACTGAGAATCAGATTGCAGTCCCCCGGTGAAATCACATAAGTAGGATGAGCAGCAAAACTTCCTCCAGCTCTCCTGTAGCGCCCTCACCAGGCAGAGCCGAGGTACTCATAATCTATCTGGGGAAGAGGCAGAGCTTAGGGTGACCCCGACACTCACCCCTGGAAATATTCAGCAGCTTTCCTCCCTCATCACTACTAACATTAATCCCGTCCTCTGCCCCAACACCAACTGGGCCCCCAGATCTGTATATACAGGATGACCAGGAACCCCACCATGTCTGTGCCATCTATACTCTGCATGTGTCAGAAGATACCAGACATGGCTACCTGCCCCCATCTGACACCGCTGTTCCCGCTCCTCACCCCCCCATCTGACACCACTGTCCCCCGCTCCTCACCCCCCATCTGACACCACTGTCCCCCGCTCCTCACCCCCCCCCCCCCCCCGTCTAACACTGCTGTACCCCACTCCTCACCCCCCATCTAACACCGCTGTTCCCCGCTCCTCACCCCCCCATCTAACACTGCTGTTCCCCGCTCCTCACCCCCCATCTAACACTGTTGTCCCCCACTCCTCATTCCCTTATTCAACATTGCAGATCTCAACTCCTCACAACCCTTATTCGATGCTTCTGTCCCCCACTCTTTACCCAGACCCAATGCTGCCACCTTGCTTTCTCTCGCTTGTCACATGATATTACTCTTATCTCTATTAATAAAACACAGATCTGACCAGAGAGGAGAGGAGAATTCTTTATTCTAATATAGAAAGCATATTATAGTGGATTTGCATTGTGCATTGTGACTGGTGTGGTGAGCGTTTCTGCAGCGATACTACAACTACAAAGAGTGACAAGTATTATAACTGGCGCAATAGACCAGTGACCCCCCCTAAACCATAGATTGAAGCGGGGTGTTATCTAACAATATACTTTTAGAACAGTGTATTTGTGTCCTGCAAAAATATTGCCTCTTTTGCTGCGTTAACACACAGTGACAACAGTTACTGGCCAATTTTTTGTAGAACTGGTGTGATAAATCAGTGCCCCCCCCAATACCACAGATTGAAGCGGGGTATTTATATGCAGGAGTGAGAATAAAAAGAACCTATGCGCTTGATCATATGCCAGATGTTATAGATAAAAACTGAGTGATAGATAAAGAGTCAAGATAGGGAATTAAAGGAATTAGCAGCCAATTCTGTATAGTGTCACCACATACATAAATAGATAAAAGGCAATAAAATCATCGTGCAATTGATCCCCCAATAAAACTTGATAAGAGAACTCACTTAAAATATACACATCAATAATAAATATCAAAAATTGTGACATCAAAATAAGTAATGTGATAAAGTGCATATGTGCCAAAAGTGCATAAAAATGCATAAATATGTGAGAACAGACTCCAATAAGTAGCAGCAAAAAGCTATAACCAATAATAGCGAACAAACGTCACTGTGAAGGAAAAGTGACAGTGAATGAAAGTGCCAAGTGGTGGTAGACTAAACAAAGTCACCAATAAGATATGATCCAAAGTGAAAATAATAAATAAATGCACAGTGAAGGAATAGCAATATATGATTGTGTAAATAAAAGCTGTGACTGTGACACATATGCACTTTATCACATCACTATTATTTTGATGTCACATTTTTTGATATTTATTATTGATGTGTATGTTTTAAGTGAGTTCTCTTATCAAGTTTTATTGGGGTATTTATATATCTTCTTCCACATATACTGCGCTTCTCTAGAGACTTTTGTCACAGGGTAATTTAAAATGCAGGCAGAGGAAGAGGCAGGCCCTTACGCAGGGGTGGTAGGGGTAGGGCAGAAGCAGTAGGCCGGAGCCAAAGTGTGAAGTTTCAGAAGGTGCGTTCAATTGCGTCAAAGGACGCACCAGACTTGTTTGAGTGGCTCACTCAGCTTTCCTCTTCTGCACCCTTCTCATCCTCTCTATCTGCACCCTCTTCACTCTCTGCTGTGTGCGCCACCAAAGACACCACCACCACCATATACCTTCCGCTTGAGTCACTGGAATTATTTTCTGATCCATCACAAGACATTTGCGATGCGCAGCCATTCTTGGCATCGAATCAGGAAGAGGAGGTAGCAACAGCCGCCACTCAGCAGTCTGATGACTGTACCCAGATTAGCCCAAAGAGGTTGGTCCCGCTGTTGCTGCCTACTCCAAGATCTCAAATGTTAGTGGTGGGGAATGTGACGTCGATGATGAATTGTCTATGGACGTCACGTGGGTGCCCACAAGAAAGGAAGAGGAGGGGAGTTCAGAGGGAGAGATGGACCAGCAGATAGGGAGGAGAAGCAGGCCGAATGTACATTGCACAGGAGGGACAAAGCAGACTGCTAATGTATCGGGAGCGAGCCATCAACCATGTACAGTCACATCTGGCGCTCCCAAGACGCCGGCACATTGCTCTGCAGTGTTGGATTTTTTTAATGTGTCTGCTGCTGACAATAGTGTTGCCATCTGCAGCCTTTGCAGTCAACACATAAATCGCGGTAAGCCCAACACTCACCTAGGGACGACTGCCTTAAGAAGGCACCTGGATACCCATCACGAGCCCAGTGGGAGCAACGCCACCAGAACCCACAAAGCCACACTCCAGGCTCTCACCGTCCAGCCTCTTCTCCTTCTCCTCTCTCCTCACAATTGTCCTCCACTCCACCTTCCATCATGCCGTCCTCCCGTTGTTCTGGAAAAAGGAAGGCTTCCGTGGCCCAAATGTTGGAGCTTAAAAAAAAATGATGATGCCGGATAACCCTCTTGCTCAACGGTTGACTGCTGGCTTGTCGGAACTGATAGCCCGCCAACTACTGCCATATCAACTGGTGGACTCAGAGGCCTTTCGGAAATTTGTGGCCATTGGAACACAACAATGGAAGGTCCCAGGAAGGAAATGTTTCTCGCAGAAGGGCATTCCAGAGCTGTATGGCCATGTTCAGCAGCAAGTGAATATACAGTATCTCTGGCACACAGTGTCAGTGCCAAGATACATCTGACCACAGACACATGGTCTAGCAAACACGGGCAGGGAAGCTATATAACTTTTACTGCCCACTGGGTAAACCTTCTGTCGGCCGTCAAGCATGTAACCCGTGGCACCCGTGTAGATTTGGTTTTACCGCCACGGATTGCATGCAGGCCTGCCTCTTCTTCTCCTCCCCCTTCTCCATCCTCCCTCTCCTCCTTGGCTGACTCCTCCTTTTCCGCTGCTACCATCTCTTCCGATGCGCCGCCCAAGATCCCCAGAATCTATTCCACATGCAAGGTGAGACGTTGCCATGCTGTGCTGCGTCTGTTGTGCCTGGAAGGCAAGAGCCACACTGGTCCTGCACTACTTTCAGCTTTGCGTTCACAGGCAGATCAGTGGCTGACACCGCTCAATTTGACAGTTGGTAAAGTGGTGTGCGACAACGGTGCCAATCTGCTGAGCGCGCTGAAACAAGGCAAAATTACACACATGCCATGCATGGCACACGTCCTGAACTTGGTGGTGCAGCGATTCGTTGCCAAATACCCTGGGGTCCAGGACGTCTTGCGGCAGGCCAGGAAAATCTTGGGCCATTTCAGAAGATATTACACAGCCATTGCTCGCCTTGCTGACATTCAGCGGCGACACAACCTGCCCTTCGTCTTATTTGTGACTGCCTGACATGATGGAACTCAACGTTGCATATGCTTGATAGGCTGCTCCAGCAGAAACATGCAGGTAACGACTACCTGTACGAACTCTGCGGCAGGACAGGTTCTGGGGAGCTTGGGTTTTTTTCACCGTGCCAGTGGCTGCTCATGTGCGACGCATGCAGACTCCTGCGGCCATTCAATGAGATCACCAAACTGATCAGTGATATCGTACCTTACGACTTCTTTCTGGAGCGTGCATTGTGTCGTGTCATTGATCAAGCCATCGTGGAGCAAGAGCAGGAAGATGAGCAAGTTGCAATGTTGGATGAAATCCCAGGGGGTGCTACTCCATCTGAGACAAGTCAACAACAGGAGTCTGAAGAGGAGTCAGAGGAGGAAGGTGCCGGGGTGGATGAGGGGGAGCAAGAAGAACATGCTTTAAACCTTTCTGGGATCCCTGGTGTTGTCCGTGGATGGGGGAGGAGAACAAGGATGACATTATCCTGGATGATGAGCTGGAGCCAGGCCACTAAACCGATTCCAGTTTAGTGCAAATGGGGGCCTTCATGCTCCAGTGTTTTAAGGGGGGACCCCCATATAAAAAGCATTAAGGGCAAGGACCAGTACTGGGTGGCAACGTACTTAGACCCCCGGTACAAACAAAAAATGACGGAAATGTTTCCACCATCTCAGAGGGCGATCAGAACGCAGCACTTCCAGGCCTTGCTTCGAGAAATGCTGCATTCTGATTTTGCGTTTGCTGGCAGAGGAATTTCCACTCACAGAGAAACCGTTCCGGGTACCAACCCAACAGCGGCTGCAAGAAGAGGGCATTTTGAAGATGTGTTGGTCACTTTAGATATGAGATCATTCTTTCAGCCGACCCATCGACAGCTGTACTCCGGATCCAGCATCAGGGAATGCCTAGATCAACAGGTGTCCGACTACATCTGGTTAACGGCCAATGTGGATGCTCTGAGGAGTGATGAACCCCTGGACTACTGGGTGAGCAGGCTTGACCTCTGGCAAGAGCTTGCACAATTTGCAATGGAACTGTTGGCTTGCCCCCCTGTCCAGTAGGGATGCACCGAAATGAAATTCTTGGCCGAAGCCGAATAATAATGAAATGTTTGGCCGAAGGCCGAATACCGAACGCGGTGTTTCGCATTTTTTCCATTTATTTTGCCAATTTTTTGTCCTCTCTCTTGTCCTCTTGTGTCTCTCTCTCTCTTGTCCTCTCACTCTCTCTCTCTTGTCCTCTCATGTCTCTCTCTCTCTCTCTCTCTTGTCCTCTCATGTCTCTCTCTCTCCCTAAATGTTACTGTAGGGAATGGGATTCAGTGCACACTGCAGCCTTTTACCATAGGGTTAATGTTAGTGACACTGTAGGGATTGGGAAGGATGCTGGGAATGGAAATCAGGAAGCATGCAGGCAGCCTTGTAAATTTTAATTGCAGATACAGGGCACTGGGCAGGTCAGGGTTAATGTGGTAACATCAATTACTCAGTGACAGTCAGTCAGTGTCAGTGTGGACTCGATCAGATTATACAGTGACAGACAGTCTCTCATAGTGGTGGTAGTAGGAGGCTGGAGGTTGACTAGTAGGAGCCTGGAAAGGAGCACAGCCGCATACATACATTACTCACTCGTGCACTGCAGCCCGCCCCACACATTCAGTGAGTCTTACTCTCCTCCCTAGTTTTTTCAATGGCACATTCAGGAAGCCAATCACGCCATGAGTAGCGGCACAGCGGAACCAATCAGGTATGCAGGCACGCGTGATTGGTTCGCTGTGCAGCTAATCACGGCGTGATTGGCTTCCTGAATGTGCCATTGAAAAAACTAGGGAGGAGAGTAAGACTCACTGAATGTGTGGGGCGGGCTGCAGTGCACGAGTGAGTAATGGATGTATGCTCACCGCTGAAGTGTCCCGGCTTCACGGAAGTCTGTGAGTCCTCCTGTCCTCCTCCGAGTCCCTTCCCCCTGTAAATATCGTGACCTCCGCGATATGAATATCGCCTACGGCCACAGAACGATAGTCGATATCATATCGACTATCAGTCAGCCCTATTGTTCGGCACAAAATTATTCGGCCTTTTGACTTATTCGGCCGAATACCGAAAGTGCTATTTTTTCTATTTTCGGCCGAATAATGTTCGGCCGCCGAATATTCTGTGCATCCCTACTGTCCAGTGTCCTGTCCGAAAGGACGTTTAGCGTAGCAGGGGGGATCGTGACCGATAAGCGCACTCGCCTAGCTCATGACAGTGTTGACTACCTCACATTTATAAAAATGAATGAGGCATGGATCTCATAGGAATTCAACACATGTGACCAGTAGACCATGTTTGATTAAAATTCCTCATGACAGACCACAAATGTCCGCCAGACCGCTATCCACCCACAACAATTCATGGTCCTTGTCTTCGGTAAATACAGCGGCATAAAAGGCATTTCATGTCCATTGAATGTCTAATTTTTGGGGCCTTTCATGGCCGACAATTATTTTTCCTGTCAATGCCTAATGTACCACCGGCCACAGAATACAACATTCTTAGCTGTCAGGTAAACGCATGTGGGCTCATTTTTGGGGCCTGGAATGGGCGACACTTACGTCTGTATCCTGTGAATGCCTAATGTACCTTCCGCCACAGAATACAACGTTCTTAGCCAGTGGCGGCCGGTTGATAGGGGGCGCAGGGGCGCCCCCCCCCCCCAACCAGCATCTTCAAAGAAAAAAAATTACCATTTAAAGCCCACTAGGGGCGCCGGACCTATTGCTGGCTATGGTGGGGGAAGGGTTTGGCATCCCACGTGCTGACAGCAGAGGCGCCGATTGGCGGCCTTCTGGGTGTCATCGGGGTGCAGAGCAATGCGCCCGACACTCCCCACTTCTACACTTGTAGTCCTGTGATTGGTCCAGACTCCAGCCTGGACCAATCATTCAGGACATCCCGGCTGATGTCATCGTGGGGGCGGTGCATGCGTCCCAGTTCCCGCCCGCCGTCAGAGCGAGGAGGAGCAGCGTGTGGTCAAGACGTCTCACAGAGTCACAGTCGAGTCAGCCAGCCCAGGAGAGCAGGTAAGTGATTGAAGCCGCTGCCTCAGTGCCTTGTGCATCCTCAGAACTGCGTACTAGGGCTTTGGTTGCTATGGGTTACTGCATCATCAGCACTGGATGCTAGGGCTTTGGTTGCTAAGGGTTACCGCATCCTCAGCACTGATCTTTTACATTTGTGAATGCATGTATAGATGTACATATATAGGTATGGGTGCGTTTTTACTCCTACATACAACGCCGGAATGGATCTGCTGGAATGCTGAGCGGCGTGCAATCCCCCCGTGTGTTATAATAGCATGCAGCACAATGTATTGTAATGTCAGGCTGCACACAGCCATGCATAATGTATATACCCACAAGGCGCTATATGAGATAATGATGATGGGTGTATAATACAATGATGAGGATGATGATGAAGGGTGTATTATATGGAGATGATGATGATGATGATGGGTGTATAATACAATGATGAGGATGATCATATTTTCAATATCCTATGTGTATGCGGTATCTATATCTTGGCACGGCATGATGAGAAACCTCCAATCACACCCCCCCCCCCCAATTCTGTGTATAAAGTATCTTATGTATATATGTAACCTATATATATATTATGTATATATATATATATATATATATACAGTGGGTACGGAAAGTATTCAGACCCCCTTATATTTTTTACTCTTTGTTATATTGCAGCCATTTGCTAAAATCATTTAGGTTCATTCTTCTTCCTCATGAATGTACACATAGCACCCCATACTGACAGAAAAACACAGAATTGTTGACATTGTTGCAGATTTATTAAAAAAGAAAAACTGAAATATCACATGGTCCTAAGTATTCAGACCCTTTGCTGTGACACTCATATATTTAACTCGGGTGCTTTCCATTTCTTCTGATCATCCTTGAGATGGTTCTACACCTTCATTTGAGTCCAGCTGTGTTTGATTATACTGATTGGACTTGATTAGGAAAGCCACACACCTGACTATATAAGACCTTCCAGATCACAATGCATGTCAGAGCAAATGAGAATCATGAGGTCAAAGGAACTGCCTGAAGAGCTCAGAGACAGAATTGTGGCAAGGCACAGATCTGGCCAAGGTTACAAAAAGATTTCTGCTGCACTTAAGGTTCCTAAGAGCACAGTGGCATCCATAATCCTCAAATGGAAGACGTTTGGGACGACCAGAACCCTTCCTAGAGCTGGCCGTCCGGCCAAACTGAGCTATCGGGGGAGAAGAGCCTTGGTGAGAGAGGTAAAGAAGAACCCAAAGATCACTGTGGCTGAGCTCCAGAGATGCAGTCAGGAGATGGGAGAAAGTTGTAGAAAGTCAACCATCACTGCAGTCCTCCACCAGTCGGGGCTTTATGGCAGAGTGGCCCGACGGAAGCCTCTCCTCAGTGTAAGACACATGAAAGCCCGCATGGAGTTTGCTAAAAAACACCTGAAGGACTCCAAGATGGTGAGAAATAAGATTCTCTGGTCTGATGAGACCAAAATATAACTTTTTGGCCTTAATTCTAAGCGGTATATGTGGAGAAAACCAGGCACTGCTCATCACCTGTCCAATACAGTCCCAACAGTGAAGCATGGTGGTGGCAGCATCATGCTGTGGGGGTGTTTTTCAGCTGCAGGGACAGGACGACTGGTTGCAATCGAGGGAAAGATGAATGCGGCCAAGTACAGGGATATCCTGGATAAAAACCTTCTCCAGAGTGCTCTGGACCTCAGACTGGGCCGAAGGTTTACCTTCCAACAAGACAATGACCCTAAGCACACAGCTAAAATAACGAAGGAGTGGCTTCACAACAACTCCGTGACTGTTCTTGAATGGCCCAGCCAGAGCCCTGATTTAAACCCAATTGAGCATCTCTGGAGAGACCTAAAAATGGCTGTCCACCAACGTTTACCATCCAACCTGACAGAACTGGAGAGGATCTGCAAGGAGGAATGGCAGAGGATCCCCAAATCCAGGTGTGAAAGACTTGTTGCATCTTTCCCAAAAAGACTCCTGGCTGTATTAGATCAAAAGGGGGCTTCTACTAAATACTGAGCAAAGGGTCTGAATACTTAGGACCATGTGATATTTCAGTTTTTCTTTTTTAATAAATCTGCAACAATGTCAACAATTCTGTGTTTTTCTGTCAGTATGGGGTGCTATGTGTACATTCATGAGGAAGAAGAATGAACCTAAATGATTTTAGCAAATGGCTGCAATATAACAAAGAGTGAAAAATTTAAGGGGGTCTGAATACTTTCTGTACCCACTGCATATATATATATATATATATATATATATATATATATATATATATATATTCTAGATAGAGTGGTTAGATGTACACATTGTATTTTATATATATATATATATATATATATTATAATTATTTTTTGATTCATCCTTTTATCCTGCTGATCTCATGTAGCCTCTTTGCAGCTCCTTCCTCTTTACATACACTCCAGCAATGACTCAATGACATTTCTTGAGGTGTGGTTAAAGGAGAGCTAAAGGTAGTTTTTTTTTTTTTTTTTTTAGGGTAGGGGATAATTATTACCCCCATAAGATATTTTTTGTGATCTGTGTCCAATTGGGGAGATTTCTCTTTGATTTCTGCCTCAAAGCCAATCAGGAAGTGGGAGGGAATCCTCGGTTGTCACCAGGAGTAATGTTTATATTATCAACAATCTCTATCAGTTTCCATGTGCTGCTGCACCTTTGTCTTGCTTTTGTTTACACAGCAATACCACTTCTCCTGATCATTGGCATATAGTCAGTACAACATGTCACTGTATAATGACCACTGTAAAAATCATTAAGTAGTCAATTATAAGGTTCATTTGTTCGATATTCTCATTGTGTGTGTACGAGGCTTCAGGGTGGCACGCAAAAAGCCTTCAAACCTCCTAGCCTAACTATCATAACTCTTGATAAAATAGACCAGGGATCCTCAAACTATGGCCCTCCAGCTGTTGCGGAACTACATGTCCCATGAGGCATTGTAAAACTGACATTCACAGACATGACTAGGCATGATGGGAATTGTAGTTCCAGAACAACTGGAGGGCCATAGTTTGAAGACCACTGAAATAGACACTTGCATAGAGCAGTGCCATACCGATCTCTCTTCTAAACATTCCCATATTCTCATTTGACTCCTAGGTACTGATCATTGTGGAAGCGAGGCAAATTTGTTAACCATGAAAGAAAATTCAGTTTTATCTTTAAAACAAAACCCCTTCACAAGGCGTTCAGATGAAGAGAAAAAGAAGATAAAGGAGCTTGGACCAGATCGGCCCAACTTGGAAATTAAGCAACAGTCAAGTGATCGTGGTCGAGCTTACACTCGGTGCTTTTCCACCACTTGTTATGAGAGACGGAGTTGGCTAGCTGGATGCAATGTGAGTCATGCCTTCTATTGTTTTCCCTGTTTGTTGTTTCAAAGTCCTGGAACTGAAACGTTGTGGACAACAACAGGGGTTCGCGACTTACAGCAGCTCACTGGAAAGTGCAAACAGCATGAAAGTAGCCGAAGCCATCATGACAATGCTATGAGGCTCCAGTTTTTTGGGAGGCATAGCATTGCTGAACAGCTAGATGAAGGCTATGGGAGTGACATTAGAAGGCACAATGAGGAAGTCACCAAAAATCGACACATCCTGTCTAGAATTATAGACTGTGTGAAATTCTGTGGTGCATTTGAACTGGCTTTGCATGGCCATGACGAGAGTGAGACTTCAGATAATCCCGGGATATTCCGTGGCTTGGTCGATTTTGTTGCTTCTCTTGATGGAGTTTTAAAAGAGCACCTCGAGAACGCCACTGTGTTTAAGGGAACTTCGAAAACCGTGCAGAACGAGCTATTGGACTGTATGTTGTCTGTTGTGAAAGAACACATTATCCAAGAAGCACGAAACAGTGATTTTCTGTCAATCCAGGCCGACGAGACCACTGATATTGCCACACAGTGCCAACTTGTGCTTGTGCTGCGCTACATTGATGCCAAAAGCAACGTACAAGAGAGGTTTTTTGAGTTTATTTCTCTGCATTCAACTACAGCTGATTCCATTGCTACAGCACTACAAGAGCGTCTTGCTGTCATCCTTCCAGAAGATCAGAAGAGTAAACTCATCTGCCAAGCCTATGATGGAGCTAGTGTGATGAGGGGTGCCACTGCAGGTGTTCAGAGGAAGATACAAGATGTTTACCCAAATGCCCATTACATCCACTGCTATGCACATCAGCTTAATCTAATAATTCAGCAGGCCACTTCTCGCATATCCAAAGTAAGACATTTTTTTTCTAACCTTGGAGGGTTTGCCAGCTTTTTTTCAAGATCACCTAAGTGCACAGATGTTCTTGATAAAGTAGTTGCCCATAGACTACCAACATCAAGCAGCGTCAGATGGAACTTCCACAGCCGTGCCGTCAATACAGTGTTTGAGCACAGAGAGGACCTCATTCGCTGTTTTAAAACAATACAGGATTCAGGGGACTTTGACCTAACTACCACCAGAGAGGCAAGAGGCTTTGCCATGCTGCTGGAGGATCAGGATTTTAGATTTTTTCTGACCCTTTTCCACAACATCATGCCACATGTGGACTTCCTCTATGCCAAACTCCAGCGGAAGGACATAGATTCAGTCCACATTAAGGGGAGCATCCAGCAGTTCCAGCAGAGCATACAGAAGATCAGGTAGCAGCTTTATTCATCCTTTTCCTTGTTGTTGTTTCAATTATTATTACTTCTTCTACATTTTTCAGAGATTCTCTCCATTACCTGGTTGGCCAAATCAGTGAAGGTGGTTCTCAACCGAAGAGGTGGTGCTCGCTTGATCCAGAAGCCCATAAACTTATTGCAACTGAGGTTAGTTTTTATTTGTAGAAAGTATTTGGGTTTTTTTGATAGCTCCCTCTTTTAGATATGAAGATTGGAAAGAAAAATATTTTTCTTACAATAAAAATGATGTGATCTATAAGAATTTGTTGTTTGTTTTTTTCCTCTAGTGGACAACATTGGTATTACAGCCTTCATAGCTCCCAGACCATCAGAAATGCATACAACTCATAAAAATGTACTTAGAATGTCCTGTTCATGTGTATGGAGTTCTGAGAAATTCTGGATTCAAAAACACTGAAAATGATCTTACTTTATAATAACCTAAACCTGAACATTTTAACAAGTGCTTTTTGAAATCATAATTTCTCAGCATCCCATACAAATGCCCAAGACATTCTGAGTACATATGTTAAGCTTCATGCATTTCTGATGCTCAGGGAGCTAACGCATGACATTGACATGTCACCAGTATATCATTTTTGTTTTTATCATTCTCGATAGGTCTGTGATACCATCCTCCTACACACCATGGAGCGCTTCTCCTTCACAAACCACCTGGTTAGTGCCACCCTGCTTCAAGCGAACAAGTTTAAACAGTATGCAAGGGAATTTCCAAAGGAGGCCCTGAGCACAACTGTGAAGACCTATCCTGTACTCGATGGGAGTAAGTTGAGAACAGAGCTTAGTCTCCTCTACTCCAAGGAGGAATTTAGAACCTGCCATGGTGCTGTGGACCTATTCCAGCTGCTTGTGGAGAACAATCTTAAAGAAGTCTTTGGAGAGACTGTCACTCTCCTGAAGATTCTCATCACCACACCCATGACCACAGCAGAGGCTGAGAGGTGCTTCTCAACTCTGAAAAGAATAAAAACTTTTCTGAGGAACACCATGACCCAGGAGAGGTTGAATGCATTGGCCATGCTGTCAATGGAAAAGAGACTGGTGACAGAAATGACAGATTTCAACCAGAAGGTGATAGAAAAATTTGCATGCCAAAAGGAAAGAAGAGCAAAATTTCTTTTCAAATAGTACCTGGTGACTTTTTGCGGTTTGGTTTTCTTGTTTCAGGTTTGTGAATTTTGTTAATAAAATGTTGAAAGCAATCCAATTGTCATTTTTCTTCCATTTTCCTTCCAGTTCACAATTTTGTGCCGGTCTATCACATAAAATACATTTACGTTTTTGGTTGGAAGATAACATGACAAAATGTGGATTATTTCAAGGGGTGACTATGGATACTTTTTCAAGGCACTGTTCCTTGATTACTGAAGACCCCTTTCACACTTGTGTGACGTCAAAGTCACACAATTTTTTTACCGCAAATCAATACCTATTACATTTTTCTTTTTGCGCCCCCCAAAAATTTTGAGCACCAGATGCCACTGATCTGCTTTATCATACAGCGATCTACATTGATTGTATTGTGTGGGGGTGCAGTGCACAATCTTTTTCCCCGGAGGGAGAGATAGGAGTTTACTGTAGGGCCAGGCTGGAGAGATTGCTTGTAGGGAAAACATAGGATAGGAACAATCTGCTTTATTCAGACAGCGATCTACATTGATTGTATTGTGTGGGGGTGCAGTGCACAATCTTTATGCCCTGACCTGAGCCAAGTGAGGAGGAGAAAGGAGAAAAAAAAAAAAAACTTTTATGAGTGTGTTAGGTGGGCGGCGTGCGGTGCTGCACATTTCATGCAACCTCAGTGCATATGTGTGTGCTTAATCTGCATTTAAAAAAGAAAAAACATTTTTTCCTTCATATTTTGCTTTGAAATACAGTCTTTAGACAGACATTGCTTTTCTAACCTGCTCTTCAAAAAGCACCAATGTGAGGGGGAAATAATTATTTTTCAGTATTTAGGGTAAAAAAATTATTTTTCAGTTTTTTTCATTCAAATCTTTTTTTTTTTTATTCAATAGCGGAATAGAACAACAACAGTATCCAACCTGTTAGGCGTGCGGCGTGTAGCGGGCATTTCCTGCAAGCTCAGTGCATATGTGTCTGCTTAATCTGCATTTTAAAAAGAAAAAAAACTTTTTTCTTTCATATTTTACTGTTTAGACAGACACTGCATTTCAAATCTGCTATTCAACAAGCACCAATTAAGGTGACAATTATTTTTCAGTTTTTCATTCATACGTTACAGTGACATACACCCATTGCATACTGTTGTATTGCACCTTGCAATAAAAACAACTATTTAGGGGCAAAAAAAGTTAATTGGGGCCCTGTCTGCATATGTTAAAGTGAGATACACCCATTGCATACTGTTGTATTGCCCCTTGCAATAATAAAAAAAAAAAAAAACATATTTATGGGCAAAAAAAGTTTATTGCGGCCCTGTCTGCATATTTTACAGTGAGATACACCCATTGCATACTGTTGTATTGTGCTTTGCAATAAAAAAACTATTTAGGGGACAAAAGAGTTTATTGCGGCCCTGTCCGCATATGTTACAGTGAGATACGCCCATTGCATACTGTTGTATTGCGCATTGCAATAAAAAAAACATTTAGGGGACAGAAAGATATTAAATTGCGGCCTAGTCTGTATCTGTACGTGTGAGATACACTCGTTGTATACTGTTGTTCTAGTCCGCTATTCAATAAACACCCATTTAGGGAAAAATATTAAATTGCGGCCTAGTCTGTATATGTACGTGTGAGATACACCCGCTGTATACTGTTGTTCTAGTCCGCTATTCAATAAACACCCATTTAGGGGAAAAATATTAAATTGCGGCATAGTCTGTATCTTTACGTGTGAGATACACCCGTTGTATACTGTTGTTCTATTCCGCTATTCAATAAACACCCATTTATGGAAAAAATATTACATTGCGGCTTAGTCTGCATATTTTACTGTGAGATACACTCTTTAGATACTGTTGTTCTATTCCGCTATTCAATAAACACCCATTTAGGGAAAAAATATTACATTGCGGCTTAGTCTGCATATGTTACAGTGAGATACACCCATTGGATACTGTTGTTCTATTCCGCTATTCAATAAACACCCATTTAGGGAAAAAATATTACATTGCGGCCTAGTCTGCATATGTTACAGCGCAACAAGGCACACAGGTCTCGCATGGAGGCCCAGTTACTGGTGGTGAAGTGGTGCTGTTCCGCAGAGTGACTCACGCGTGCGTGCTGCAGCTGAAACTCCACTATGGCCTGCTGCTGCTCGCACAGTCTGGCCAGCATGTGCAAGGTGGAGTTCCACCTTGTGGGCACGTCACATATGAGGCGGTGAGCGGGAAGGCCGAGGTTACACTGCAGCGCTGACAGGCGAGCAGCAGCAGGGTGAGAATGCCGAAAGTGCGCACAGACGGCCCGCACTTTCTGCAGCAGCTCTGACATATCGGGGTAATTTCTAAGGAACCTCTGCACCACCAAATTCAGCACATGCGCCAGGCAAGGGATGTGTGTCAAACCGGCTAGGCCCAGAGCTGCTACGAGAATTTCGCCCGTTATCGCACTTATATGCTGTGGACAGAGAAGAACTCCTGGAACTCTTCTGGCCTTAGCTCAGTGAGATAGAGTTTGGAAGACTAATGTCATAGACAGGTTGGCAAAATGTTTAGGGCTTTAGAAAGGGCCTCCAATGGCTTGTCAATGCGGTGCCTTCTCCACTCTCCATCTCACTAATAAAACCCCAATGGATGACTCTCTATGAACTGATCACATTCCAATCACCGATCATCTAATCATTGGTAAAAAAGAAGACTCGGCACAGAATATTGTACGAAGCGTTTTTATTGGACAAGATCAGAATAAGCGATTACCACACAGTAAATGATATGAATAAAATAAAGCTTAAATCTTTTATAATAGAATTAACAAATGTGTCAAATGTATTAATAATCATACATTGGTTGGACCAATAAAAAGCCAGCTACTTCAATAAATCAAAAAGGAGCAACAACATGAAGCAACCAATAAAAAAGGTTCACCAATGGAAGATAAATCCTGATTGGCTGCTGTGGGTTAATGCATGTTACAGTGATCTTTTTCCATCCAGTAGGTTAGATCTATATACATATTTATAAGTAGAACACAAAAAGAATAAAGCATTTCCCGTTAGGTCCTCATGATAAGCCATGGATTGTCATGATTGCCCACTTGTTGCCTTGTGTATTGCCCATCTATTGCCTCATGTATTGTCATGAATGATCACCTGTTGCCTCATGCATTGCCATAATTGTCCATCTCTTGCCCCCTATAATGTAATGATTGCCCACTGCTATATAACATTTCCAAAAAAAAAAAAAAAACATTTTTTTAAAAAATCTAATTTTGTTTAACATTTTAGGCCAATTTGTTTTCTGCTACATATTTTTAGTTAAAAAAAATCGCAATAAGCGTATTTTAATTGGTTTGCACAAACGTTTTTGCGTCTACTAACTACGGGAAAGATTTATGTCATTTTTTATTTATTTTATTTTTTTCTTACTAATAATGACGGCGATCTGCGATTTTCAGCGGGAATGCAACATTGCGGTGGACAGATCGGACCCCTAACTGACACTTTTGGGGGGGACCGGTGACATTACTACAGTAGTCAGTGCTAAAAATATGCACTGTCACTGTACTAATGGCACTGGCAGGGAAGGGGTTAACCCTGTGGGTGATTAAAGGGGTTAAATGTGTACCTAGGTGGGTGATTCTAACTGAGGGGGCGTGGCTTGTGAAATGACCATAGAGACCTGCGATCCTATATGGAAGGCGCTCTATTGGTACTGATACCCTGATGGTACTAGTATCTTTTCAGGTTAGGGGCAGGTATCCAGTCGGTGCTTTAGGGGCAGTTAGAGATTGGCAGCAGTCACACAAATCGCTCTGTTAATGTCCACAAAAGTAATTTAAAGGGCTGCAATTTTTTTGGTATTGCTGTGCAGTGCACTATATAGGGCCGGGGTCCTCAATAGGCGGACTCCGGGCCGCCTCCGGACCCACATGGACTTAAATCTGGACCGCCGAAGCGGTCTGCTTCCTTCTGTCATCAGCGGGGGGGGGGGGCAGAATGGAGAGGATAGGGAGGATCGGAGTGGCTTTGTCTTACACTGGCAGCGCTGCATGATTACAAAAAGCCGAGTTCTTCTGCTTACTCGGCGGAGAGGATGTCCTACAATGTCCCGCCTCCTGGGCCGGCTCTTACCTATGATAGACATAACACTGGTGACGTCTATCATAGGAGCCGGTGTCCAGAAGGCGGGACTTTGTAGGACATCCTCTCCGCCGGGTAAGCAGAAGAACTTGGCTTTTTGTAATCATGCAGCGCTGCCAGTGTAAGACACAGCCACTCCGATCCTCTCCATTCTGCCCCCCCCCCCCCCCCGCTGACTTGACTTTTTAAAATCATGCGGTGCTCTAATCCGCACTGGTCACTCTTCATTAATGGAGGCACACTGGTCACTCTTCATTAATGGGGGCACACTGGTCACTCTGCATTAATGGGGGCATGGGCCACTGGTTGCTCTGCATTAATGGGGGCACGCACACTGGTCGCTCTGCATTAATGGGGGCACGCACACTGGTCGCTCTGCATTAATGGGGGCATGCACACTGGTCAATCTGCATTAATTGGGGCACGCACACTGGTCGCTCTGCATTAATGGGGGCACGCACACTGGTCAATCTGCATTAATGGGGGCACGTACTCTGGTCGCTCTGCATTAATGGGGGTACGCACACTGGTCAATCTGCATTAATGGGGGCACGCACACTGGTCAATCTGCATTAATGGGGGCACGCACACTGGTTGCTCTGCATTAATGGGGGCACGCACACGTCGCTCTGCATTAATTGGGGCACGCACACTGGTCAATCTGCATTAATGGGGGCACGCACAATGGTCGCTCTGCATTAATGGGGGCACGCACACTGGTCGCTCTGCATTAATGGGGGCACGCACACTGGTCAATCTGCATTAATGGGGGCACGCACACTGGTCGCTCTGCATTAATGGGGGCACGCACAATGGTCGCTCTGCATTAATGGGGGCACGCACACTGGTCAATCTGCATTAATGGGGGCACGCACACTGGTCAATCTGCATTAATGGGGGCACCCACAATGGTCGCTCTGCATTAATGGGGGCACGCACGCTGGACGCTCTGCATTGGATGGGGGTAAGTTTTGGGGAATGCCTTTTTTTTGTTGTTGGCTTTCTGTATTTGGAATTTGACGGTCACTTTTCCGGACCTCGGACTGAATGGAAAATTTGTGAGTGGACCTTTCAAGTTTACATTT